>NW_007578887.1:161820-176171 GCF_000690725.1 Stegastes partitus | reverse complement strand
ATTAGGGATTAAACCCTACAAAAATGATTTGAAAAATGCTACTTTACCTGACTGTTGGACTTGACTGGACTGAATTCTTGCCACCATTCACCTCTCATACCTCCTAATGTGGCCTTTTCAAACTAGAAACCTTTCCTGCTCCATCACAGTTTTACCTTTAGCGTCCAAAATGTGCATCTTTCACACCGAAATCTTTTAAAAGCATAAATGAGAACGCAGTTTAGTTGTATAAGATAACTGCTTTGTTGACATTGTTGGCCTTATCTCACTATTAGCATTTTGATCTATTTAAACATTATTTTGCATATTTAGTTTTAAAAAAATTGTCACTTTTACGGTTTTGGCTTTTTCTGTAACTGAACAATTAATTTCTCCCAAAACTTGATTTGTAGCAAAATAATTGAAAGAATCTACTAGTGATGTGGAAATATTAACCAGCAAACAGATGAGTGTCTGGTTTTTTTTTTTTTTTTGACCCAGAGAGTCAGGTCGCTGCACTCACATCAGTAAAAGTGAGCTTTATTTTTAAAAAATATTAAGCTTTCCCTGAAATATTCCTCCTTTAGTGTCAGATTTTTCATTTCTTTCAAAAAAACAAAGCTCAAAAAAATGACTCAAAACTGGCAGAAAGTACATTCAAACACAAAAAGAAGCGCTCACAGTCAAATCCCACAGCTGTACTGTACCGCACAACACTTGCTGAGTCATATAGATGTCGATTTGCATCGCCTGTACAAAACGCTGTTTACAGCCGACGTATCGCTGCTGAGATTTAGGCAATGTGTGGAGAATTTGTGTGCTGAAAGAGTTTGCTTAGCGCCGCTTTGTTCTTTAAAGACAGAAGGCAAAAGAGAGGAGGAAGGAGACAGAGGAATGAAAATGAGAGAGGAAGCCGAGAAGCCGAAAGATAAAGAGAGAGATAGCTCTCATGTGTTTATGATATGTTTGTTTGTGTTGCCGCGGGGACCTCTTTTCTTCGCCCCCTGTTTTCTCTTCCCTCTTCTCTCTTTTTTTAGTCTGAATATTTTCTTCTTCTTCTTCTTCATCCTTCCCTTTCCGTCATGTATCTGCCGCCTGTCCAGGCAGCGCTCTGTGTTTCACTCTCGTCTGATGTCTCAATTAAAATTAATGGGTTCAGTCTGCTCAGATAAAGAAGAAAGAGGAGGAAAAAGCCTTTCCAGGAACAATGGCAGCTTCTTGCATATTGGTAACCAATCCTTCCATGTCTGGGCCCACGCTAATGCTTCACAATATTGACAGCTCTAATGGCACAGTTCTTCTAAAGGGGTATTTTTTTTGTGTTTAAAACCTGAGGCCAGAATGAACAACGGATTGCATACCGATGGCCTACCTCTTTTATTTATTTCGCCGAGGTTGTATCGTCATCTCCTTCCTCAGACAGAAGGCGTGTGGTCATCCTGGGGAGCTGATGTAGCCCTTACCCCCACCACCCCAACACACACACACACACATCCCCTTTCCCATGCCTCCATGTCCTTGAGATGTCTTCATCCCCGGGCTTGGCGGTGGCGCCCCTCTGCCCCTTCATCAGGACAGAATGCTGGTGTCAGCACTGCCGTTTCTCCTCCTCCCCTCCCCCCCGTCTTCCTTCGCCGCCCTCCTCCACCTTTGCCTTTATCTGTCGCTTCTTCTAAAGATGCTCTTTCCATCTCCTGTACCCCAGGGGTCAAGCTGGTGGAGGAACAAGAGGGGGAGGAGGGAGGGAATGGAAGGATAGGTGGGAAGTAAGAGAGGAGGGGGGGAAGAGGAGCACCTGACTTGAAGGCAGAAAGATAATTTCGGCCAGGCGGCTCTGTTTAAGGTTAAGCCTGATTTGCATTTCAAAAGCAGCGGCCGGTCGTGTTGCCACCTCAGGGACGCCATCGGACCAACCAGCGTGTCATTTAATGTCAGCAGGCACCAGGGCCTTGATGAAATTAATAGAGCAGCCCGTGATTGATAACGGTGCCGCTCGTCAGCGCCGGCCGTCACGACCGTCGCTCGCTCTCAGTCTTCTCCCACAAGCCCAGGTGTCCACCACAGCACTTTCAAAGATCCCATCAGTCTCTCCCCCCTCCCCCTCCCCATATCGCCCTTATGTAAATGATCTCCCAGCGGCATCTCCAGGAAGAGATCGTCTTCTTTTCGCCAACAGGAAAATGTAAAAAAAAAAAAAGAGAGTGCTTTGGTGCTTTCAGGTAACCTCGTAGTTCTGGGGATAAAGCATACGCGCCTGAAGGTGTCAGATGGCCAAAAGCACTGGAGGTAGAGAAATGAATAATATACAACTATACATAGAAAATGATGTGACTCTTGAGAACTGACTCTTGAACAAAAGGCAACAGTCGTTTATCTTATTTTGTGTAAGCTTTGGGCCTTTTATGCTTGTATTAACACTTAAAATAGTATTTTGACATTAATTTCACAGGTTGTTGGTGCTAGAAGATACGCTAAGATCATGTATTTTTGGTAAAGGTAGCAACACAACAGTGTAGAAATACCCCCTTGCAAATGACAGTATTGTGTTTAAATTACTACTTGAGTAAAAGTACAAAAGTATAAACATCAATGTGTAATTAAAGTACTAAAAGATATACAGAATGGGGCATTTCAGAATAAGGTGCAATATAATATTGGACTCTAATTGTCACTTGCAGCTGATAAAGTGACTTTAATTGTGGGTTACTTTGTGTGTTATTATTGTGAATATGTAACATAACTAGTGTCTACAGTACAGTATGTTCCTCTGAAGTGTAGTGGAGTAGAAGTACACAGAAGCAGAAAATGAAAATACTCAAGTACCTCAAAATTTTAGTGAAACTTTAATAAACGTATTTAGCTACTTTACACCATAGTTTAGTCGATTTGTTTGGCCCGCCTAAATGACTACTTGGAGAACAACTTAGAAGCCCAGAAAATATGTGCCTTGCACAGTTTCTTGATGCTAAAACGTCTCATGTTGCCATGAACACATCTGGCTGTAATCTAGAAGCAGGTTATAGTCGGTGCTTCCTGCTTGCAGTGTTTGCTTTGTACTGTGGGGAATATACTTCTGCAAATGTTTACGTACATCTCTTCAGATCTATACTAATTGATTGCTGAGACAAACAGTAACTATTGCCATTTTTTGAAACAATGGATTCAAATAATTAGATCTATTGGGTTTTCAGTGAATTGTTTGATTTGAATTCAGGTTTAGTTCTGTGTCAGCGCTGGAGAATGGTCTGACTGCACCTCATTGTCATTTTGTTTTAAGGGAAAATGCTCCAGCTTGGTTGTATCTCTTTAAAGTTATCTTGGGTGCGGCTGAGCCCAGGATGCAGTGATGGTGCCCCAGCAAAACAGCCATAACAATAGTAGCAACAGTAATAATGGTAATGAATTTTTTTGATATAGCACTTGTTTAAACAACATTGCAAGGTGCTTAACAGTTCAGTAGGGAACTAATTTTGGTGCAACATTTGCATGTGGTGAGGCAAGCGCTGTTATTAAAACGGCAAATCTCTGTGGTAGAAGTTTCCATTTTCTGAAATTGTTGTTGTTTAATGCAGATAGCAGAACTTGTATGTTGCTTATACCCACAGTCTACATCACAGGAGTCAGACTAATTGACTCTGTATGGATTAATAACCTATCAAGTGGGTATTAAATTACTATTCTGCAAAAAAAAATTAATAAAAACCCAATTTTAGAATCAGGAAAGTGCACTTTTAAGACAACATTTTGTTTCTTATGCTATAGCTAACTTGGCAGGAGTAGGAGAACTTTTTCTACTCATAAAAACATCTACTTCTTGAGTTTATCAAAACCAGTTTGAAGGTTATCACCAGACCATGATGGCTTCTTATTACCAGTGTCTTTCTGGGATGGAATAACAAAATTAACTCATTTAAACAGTATTTGTTCCATTATTGTGAGTACACCAGCGGTCGACCTGTAGCTACTGTACAGCCCAGACTTTGATTCTGGATGTCAGCCACACAGTGTTGTGCAGCAATTAAAAGCAATGTACCTGATGCCCAGCGAGTGGTGAGCTGAGGCCGTCAGGAAAAAAAAAAGAGGGGGAAGAGTCTGAGATAGTGAGGCCCAGCGGGAGGTGTCAGCGCCGAGCAGGGATGAAGCCGTTAGCCCCCCGCTAATGGATGTCCTGATCCTGTAGGTTGGTGGTCACCGGAGGTCAGACTCGGCACACATTATACCTTCAAGACAAACCTCCCCGGCCTCTCGGCGGCGTGGACAGAAGACGGACAAATGAAGAAGAGAGCCGAAGGAAGACATGAAAAGGCAGAGAGAGGAGAAAGAGCGAGGCGGTAGGAGAAGTGTGTTTTCAAAAGAAAAGGCCCAGGGAAGAGAGATGAGAGTGAGAGATCTGCTTGTCCTGAAATGACTTGATATGTTCTTGTCAGTCCTAATCTCTGGGTGTTGTGGAGGAGCGAGTGGGAGTGGGAGTGGGGGGGGAGGAGGAGGTTGAGGCGCAGAGTAATCTCCTTCGCAAGCAAACGGACAGAACTCGCCGTTTCCCAGCACTGCATTCAATTCCACAGTCATCTCCAATCCACTTCATAGGTTATTTTTTTTTTTGCGCACATCTCTCCTCCGGCACATGAAAAGACAAACAAGAGGTAGACGAAAGGTGATCCTTCTTTTTATTTTTTTTTCCTACCTCCCTTTCTCTCATTCACTCATTTACATCAGCCATTATCTGTGTATATTGAAAGCGGTGAGATAAAGAGAAAAGGGAGGGAGAGGAGAAAAAAAAAAAAACAAGTGGCAGGGAAAAGAACAATAAAAGGAGGCAGAGGAGGCGCAGCGACGTTTGAATCAATTACATCCTAAAGAATCTTTCATTTGCATCCGTATCTGTTCAAAAACCTGAACAAATGCCAGATGCCTTTGTGTGTCCAGTTATTTATAGTGGGTGTTTTTTTGTTTTTTTTTCCCTCCTCTCGTAATTGTGCAGGAAATATCAAATTTGCATAGAGTGATTATTGTTGATTGTTTATCTAGCCGTCAGAACGTTTCAATATTCGGAGGCTGACAGGTTGTCAAGTACTTAAAACTCATTTATTTGGGGGAAATTTGCATGTAATTTGGCGGTAATGAGGGGGATGTCTGTGGTCATGGATTAGATGCCGGAGATGCTGCAGGGAAAAAGAGGGATTCTGGCTGACTGGCATTCCTCCACTTGAAACACACGCTTTATCCTCGGCTCGGCTGCCGGGGTGATGCTAACACTACCTAGCGCTGCGCAGCCTCCCCCCCCCACCACCCCTCAAACAACAGAGGATTGTTGTACAAACGCTTGGCATAGCTGCGGACCTAATAACAGAAGCAGGAGCGAGCCAGCAAAGCGGGGCGCTACACAGGGAAGAATTGTGTTCGGCGCTGTTCTGTCACCCTGCAGGCCCTCTGTCTGAGGCGAATAAAATATGCTTGTAAACAGAGTACTTACAGTATTTCTCGGCACAGCAGATGCTAACTTGTCTTGCCCGAGCCCGTATTTTCCCAAATAATGTAAATCCTCCATATAAAAGGGCAAAAATAATAGGAAAACATTAAGGAGTGAAATTACCTCTTTTTTAACGGCACACGTTGTAAATTTACATCTCCGCGGTGAAGCTAAATAAACAACAAAACCTCGTCAACTTTGAGGGATAACTCACCAAAATACAAACCCCCTCCTCCATCACCATTTAAAAGTCTGATTAATAGTGTTTTAATAACAACCAGAGAGCAGATACCACCCATTCCCCGCGACGGAAGAGAAGCGGGCTCCCACCGGGGTTTTTTTTTTTGGCGTGCGCTGTTTGTTGCTGTTAACTGCATTGTCTTTCATTATCAGTCTCTTGGCTTCATCTTTCATCTCGCGACGCGCTGGACGTGGCGAAGCTAATGAGTAAACATAGCTGGGGGCGACCGGGAGAGCGCGCCGCACATAAACGGCCCCGCTTTGATGCGTCCGCTTTGTTTGCTCGTTCCCCCCCGCTTGAAAATTTAAAAAAAAAAAATTCCAACTGTCTGTTTCACCTGTCGCCATTCAAGTTCAGACCTGGAGAGGACCGGCTTTAGCAGCTGGTAGTCTCTGGCTGGGGCGAGATAGGGAGCGCCGGCTTCACAACGGCAGAGCATGAAACTTTGAGCGGCTGTTAAAACATTCAGCGTGTTTTACCTTGAGCCCAAGGTCATCTTCAAAAAGAAAGACCCGGCAAAGCAAGCCCTTAGTTCTCTGCTCACAGACGCACTCGCTGGCTGGCTGGCTGGCTGGCTGGCTGACTCACTCGCTCGCTGCGAACATGAGAAAATACTGCAGAAAAGAGCCTCGCCGACACCCACAAAAGCAACTCCCACACCTCTGCGACTCACTCAAAGTCACCTCAACTCCAAGGTTAAACGCTCGCTGTATTCCCCTCTTAAATATAGATCTGTCCCCGAGTCTGGGCTGTAACCTCTAGCAGCCACTCGGCGGATGTATCTACTGCATGTGTGCACGCTCTCTAATGCGAGCATGTTCCTATGACTGTTTTTTTTTTTTTGTTAAAGAGGGTGAGTGTGGATAATCAGCCCCCAGCGCACCGGACTAAAAGGCCGGGT
Source organism: Stegastes partitus (assembly GCF_000690725.1). NCBI lineage: Eukaryota > Metazoa > Chordata > Actinopteri > Pomacentridae > Stegastes > Stegastes partitus. Next base: position 169,580 of record NW_007578887.1, on the reverse strand, counting down.
CAGAGTTTTAAAGAGAAGCTATGTATTTCCCATCCCTGGATAACGGCGATGAAGTGGGCCCTTGTGACTCAACCTGAGAGCATGAAAAAGGGCCTCAGAGGGGACCCGCCATCGCCGGCCCTCTCTTTATTGTCCTAACGGCTGCCTGCGCTCTCTTCCCCAACTGCGGTAAGCGAGGAGAGAGAAAGGAGTGGAGTGGTGGAGAGCTCTCAGTGCTCTACCTACCCGGCAGCCACTCTCCGCCATGAAAGCCGAGGTAATGTCCCCCCCTGTTCAGCCGGATAGCATTTCAAACAAACCTGGATGTTGTCTGTTTGCGCGCATGTGTGAGACCCTTTTATCACGTCGGCCATAAAATTATTGACTGCGGTTTAAGACAAGTGGTTGGGCGGTTAATCGGGATCTTTCTCCGCAGAGGCTTGCTATATTTAACTTGTTCCCACACAGCAAACAAGCAGAATGTGAGCCATGGAGCTCCGGAGAGATGCCTTTGTTTTGTTTCTGTTGCCCCCGATACGCAGAATAAATCAAGACCACTGCTAAGCATGTATAGTTGCATGATGTCAGGTGTGGTGACAATTTGGCCTTCGAGTTACAGAATACTTGATTTACAGTGTTGGACAATGGCGGTGCTAGTTACATTTCTCACTTGTATAATAGGAATGCCACTTTTTTTCTGAATCATTTAGTTTCTCTTTCACTGATTGAGTAGCCTGGTAGTGTTCACACAAGCTACATTTTTCCAGAGCGAAGCATAGGAACTTGAGGCGAAAGTGCAAAAGTTGACACGATTGGCTCCCTTATAGGACTTTTAAGCCTTTCTGTTTCCATTACAGTGTAAGATCCAGCAGCTTGGACCATGATGTGACCTCCAAAACAACAATAAATAGCAATGACGGGACATAACTGGTTCTATGAGCACATAGGAAGTAGTGATGATGCCACCGCCATGCATGGATAGACTGTGTAGCAGCAGCTAGTTGGCAGCTAACTACCAGCTAGCTGCATGTTTTTTTTAGAGTCTTTAGACAGCAAATAAATACATTAAATTTGAATAAAGGTGGTTTCTGATCCAGCTACTTTTGACATATTGGTGCAGTTTAATCAAGCTTTGTACTGAAGCCCTGTTACATTCCAACTGAACGGCATTCTCAGCCACATTGTAAGAGAAACATATTTTCTCCTGGATTATGTTTGTTTGGAATTTATCACAAATTAACACATCTTTGGCTTCACTGCCGTTCAATGTCAGCCAACTAATCACCCTGGAAACCTGGAAAAGGAGGGTTTTATTTGAACCCAAACCATGAGATTTTCCTACATTTAACCAAACAGCTAGCAAAGAACGAAACTTAATTCCTCATTATTACTATTTTTAGCCCCTCCCATGATGATTGTGATTTGTTGAAAGAAATACAAACACACAAGAGAGTTTTTTTTCACCCCGATAGCATTCAATTCAATTCAATTCAATTCAATTTTATTTGTATAGCGCATATTTACAACAACAAGTCATCTCATAGCGTTTCACAAAGGCAGAGACAGAAACACCCAACAATCCAAACATCTGGATTCTCTATAAGCTTCAGCAGTCTGCTGGTGGGAAGGAACCGAAAACCCACACAGGGGGAAAAAACCTCCGACAGAACCAGGCTCAGGGAGGGACGGCCATCTGCCTCGACCGGTTGGGTGGATGTAGGATGAATTATAAAATTTAGTTTACAGTTAAACAAGTTATTAGAATTTATTGTCCTTTTGTAACAGGAGGCATCAAGGAGCATGAATGGTAATGAGGTGTAGTCAGACCGTTCTTCTAAGAGACCATCTTACCCTCCCCTGTATCAACTTCCTGTCTCTCACAAGTCATCCACATTGCAAGAAAAGTTCATTTAAAGGCCTCTTATTTATCAAAACAGTTCCAGGCGTCTTTGTCTTTGTTATTTAACTGATGCCAGAAATTAAACCGCCATTTGTGTTGTGCGACATCCAGTTTGAATCAGCTTCACTGTTAATCTAAGCTAGTCCATTAAATCTGATTTCAGCACCAGGAGCTGTCCACTGAGGGGAGCGTTAAACACGGAGCTTTAATGTAGTTTTACACCCTCACACGCCGGTTTTTGTGAAGTTACGGTCATAGATGGTTACATTTCCTTATCCTGTGCAGACTTTTAAGCAGATTTTATCGGACTCTAGATTGCTAACACTCTCCTCTTACACACCAGGTAGTCTTTCAAATCCAAACACTTGGGCTAATTTTACCGCATCAGTCAATTTAATTTTCCAGCTTTTTCTCTCGTCCCTAAACACACACACTTCCACTATCCGGGCTCTCGTGGGACAGTCGTCCATGTCAGTAGATGTTGCCAGCAGTCCGTCTTAGCGCTTGTCAGCATTACGGCTTTATTAGTTTTTATCGCTTGCGCAGTGTGTTGACAGCAGAGACGGCGAAATGTGTAAAAGTTGACATGGCTGACATGGTGACAGGCTGACGGCAACATGAAGTGGAGGTTTATGTGCATCACAGATGATCTATAAATAAGTGGTTTGGATGGGATCTATAAAGAGTGTGTACCCCGTTAGTTTCTCCCTCTTGCTATTTTTTTTTCCTTAACTATACCTCTCTCTCCCTTCCTCCTTCTCCAGATCTCTCTCTCCTCTCTCTCTCTCTGGATGGCTGCCTACCTCTGTGCCTGAGTCTGGGAGTTGGCTGGGGCAGAAATAAACCACAGTAATGGCTTTGCTTTGCTGCTAATCTTGTCATAAGAAGGTGCGGCCCTGGGAGGATAGCTCCTCGCGTGTGATATCCTAATTTAAACATCAAAAGATTCCATCATTAGGAAGCGTGCGTCTAGCCCCAGTTTTCAAGGGAAATTATTACATCTTCCCGCCGCAAAAGTGTAATGCAAGAAGACATTTCTGTCAAGCGCACACACAGACGCACACACAAATCTCACCGGACTTGATGTTTGTGCACTTGAAGAAAAACATCATCATTAGCAGCTTTCTCTTCTGATAGATGGAACGATGACTTTTTGTGTCGCAGCCCGCCGTGGGCTCTGATGATAGCCTTCATTTGGAGCCCGCTGCCTGGCGTTTTGAGATTTAAAGACGGGGATGGGATCCGCTAAGTGGGATCTGGCCCGTCTTCTGACAGCTTCTCTGGTGGGTCTCCCCGCGCTTCAGAGCCGTCACGCAGGATGTTGTGCGAGCAGGCGAGCATTAGGCGCCACCACACCTGGTTCACGCTGTCGCACGCCGCGTGATGGCCGCGCATCCGCACTGGAAAAGCTTAAACACAACAAATACGCACAACTATATGGCTCCAGAGGCTACCATAAGACATACAGGTTACAACCATCATATTGTTTACTTTGAGATGTAATTGGCTTCTTTTGCTTGCATAACTTGTCCCATTTTATCCAGTTCATTTGTGAAATCCTTGCTTTTATCACGTCCAGACCCAACCACTGTAATGCACTTTTCTCTGGCCTACTTATGCCAACGACAACAAAAAAACATCCCCATTTGGTCCTAAATACAGCTGACAGAGAGCTGGTGTCTTTGCATTGGCTAATAAAAATAAGAAGGTATTTTAGTTGAATGAAGTTATTGTTGTTTATGTTGCATGTTTAAAAGACCAGAAGTTGACCTACAGTGATTTCCAACAGAGATACAAGAGTAAAGTCCCAAATGTACCTGACTTATTTAAATATTAAGACAAAGACCCTGAAATATTATGTGTTAAAGAAAAGACTTTATGCCTCTGAACCCTAAATCTGACAGGTTTAAGAGGCAGGTCAGATTTGCTTGAACTAAAAACTATAAAAACACTTAGAATAGTCCGATTTCCAACCTTCCGACAGCCCCTGAACTACCCATGTGTAATATCTAAGCTTAAAATCATAGAATTTCATTATTAATTGCTTTATTTTACATGCCTCATTTGAAAATTTGCCAAAAATAAGCCACACGGTGTAATCTGGTCCAATAAAATATGAAGAAAATCCTGCACATCTGTGAAGTGAACTGTGATTAATAGTCATGTGACAACAATTCTGGGTTCCTCACCTGAACTGCAGGTTGTGTTACAGACAGCACGTATTTTAACAAATTAAAAAAGTAAAATGTTGTACATGTTAATTCCAATCTTCTTTTTTTTGTAAAATAAGTAATCAATGAAATTGAATTTTAGTTTGTTTCTCCGTTTTTATTATTTATGGCATTGTAACTGTTGATACAGCAGAAACCTTTGGGTTCTCTGTACTTCTAGCCATGATTGTTCTGTTTCCATTGAGCTGCACGACTTTATATTGCATCAAAAATGAGCCCAGAGTGAGGAAAAATGTGGGAGGGACAAAGATGACAGGAAACGAATACTTCTCCCTTATAATGCAATAAACAGATTCACTCATTTGTACATTTCTAGGCTTTTTACACAGTCTATTTAATCCACCCTTTATGCACTCCTGATGCCGGTTATTTAAGTCTTCAGCAGTTTATTAACTTTTTTTGTTAATGCAACTTTTGCTGTATGTATAACAGCTACACTGACCTTCACACAAAACGGTTGGTTAGATTTTAGCAACCTTGAAATAACTGCGGCTCTTTGGTTAGCGTTGGGTGTACTTTAATCCAAACTATAATCTTTTCTGAAACTTAACCGAGTGGTTTTGAGGCACAAACTGTGACTGAAAGTACAACTACATGCTTTTTTTTTTTTTTTTTAAAGGGTTAACCTTCAACATCATTCTAATTTTCTGTGCACTGTTTATGTGCAAAGTGAAGGAAACTTGTCAGCAGCGACGATTTAGCCAAAAAGCACGTATATCTCCCATTCTGTGATCTCTGTTTTTTAGAATTCCTAATCTCAATCCTGTTAAGATTATTGCATTGAATGTGCAGCATGGGAGGGTTCTATATCATGGTGGGCTGGTGGTAGCATTAATAAGTGCTGGGTGGAAGGTAGCCCAGAGCTTAGGAAGTCACTTCCCCTTGTTTGAGATTGATGTTTTTGACTCCTTCGATGATCCCTCACTTCAATAAGAGCAAAACAAAAGAACATTTAAGTTGGAGCACTCATCTTTACTGTTCTATGCACAAGTTAGAGCAGGTTTTGGAGTGAAATATGTGATTTTTCACAATCGTGTTTGAGCTTTTACTCTCTTTGCATGCTCAGAGAGACACTCTGAAGCTTTGGAGGTCAAATGTAGCCTGTCCCTCCAATCAGGCTGAGCAAAAGTTTTCTGATGGGTCAGACTTTCTCTTGGCTCTCTTACAAAAAAACACAAGTTGGTGAACAACCTGGTGAAGTTTACAGCCTACAATGAGCAAGTAAACAAGTCAAACAGGTATTATAGCAACTTATTTATCCCTTTAGGAGCATTAAGTAACTAAAAAACAAGCATTTCCAGGTAGAAAGTGGCTGCAAACATGACTCTAAATGTTAATCTTGCTCTGTTTCTGTGAACTAAACTCACTCATCTAAAACTAAAAAAAGGTCACACACTGTTTACAGTTTGCTGCGCCGGCCTAGATGCAGGAAAATAAATAAATAAGTGTGTTAAAGAAATTAGCACCATTTCTTCCTGTGTTACTGGAAACAGCTTTATCCTTTAGATGTGAGACTGTTGATATAAAACTTGTTAAAAAAAAAAAGTCCAGGTAATTTAAAAATGATATTACCTTTGGTGTGTGATGAAACTTTCCGCGGGGCGGGTGGCGGTAATTGGACTTCGTTATTTCTAAAATGCCAGCTCCTGCTCTGTTTGGCACATGCGGCTAACGCTTTAGCGCAAAGATTGACAGGAAATAGATAAAGCGATAGAATATCTTCAAGACCTGGGCTTTGAAATTGAAAGTCCATAATGACTTTTTTTTTTCCTCTTTGGAGCCTCAACACGTTTCTTAAGCTCTATATGTTGGAGAAACGGCTTAAGTCATTCCAACGCTAAAAGGATTACGTGTTCAAACTGGACAAAAGGGAAAAAAAAGCCGCCTCACTTTTAGCTCCTCTAGAGTCTCCGGCGACCCAACAATATCAAAAGTAATCTGCTAATTTCTCGCAATAAAAACGGCGCTTTGAATCAAAGTCTCAAGTCGGTTAATAGGCTCTCCGACTGTTTTGGCTCCTGTAATTTGAGCGCTCACGGGGGACGGCGCCTCGCGTTATGTGATCTATTGCTTCACAGCGGCACTTACGTCGAATTATTAGCTTGACTGATGACGGATTTAAGAGTAAATCAAGAAATACCATGTTCCATAAGAGAGCGCCATCAAAAGACCAAAGAGGTGTTTGCTCGTTTTTTTTTTCACTTTCAACTCTCTCTTCTCTCCTCTCCTCTCCTCTCTCTCTTCAGGAACACTACTACAGTAGGTTTCAGTTGCTGTATGATTTATTCATTGTTGTGTTTTTCCCCCTTCTCCTTGAATGTTTGGTAGAGAGGACAGGAAACTTTGAACCAGAGTACAAAGCAATGTATATTTGGGTCACACATTTTTTCGCATTTCTTCTGAGAGCCCATGTGTGTGTGCGTTCTCTCTCCCTTTTCCTCTCTCCTTACTTTGTCTCCCTCCCCTCCTCTCCCTCTCTCTCTTCTGAGAGCTCGTCTGGTGACTGGGTCGACTCCTCTCCTCTCCGCCACGTTCGTCCTTGAAGTGAAAATCAGCGGGGTGCCCCAATCCAAGGGGGAGGCTGGCAGGGAGGGAAGAGAGAGAGAGAGGGGTAGGTGGTGGGGAGAAGGCGAGCAGGGGCAGAGAGGTTGGGAGCTAAATAATGGATGATTTCTTATTGAAATAAAGGCCTGGTGAAAACAGAGGGAGTGAGCATGTCATTACCTGGGAAACAGAGCAGAATGCTTAATCCCAAACAGGCCGGAGCGGCGGCGGGATGCTGGCGTCAGCTGATGTAAAATTCACTGTGATGCTGAGCCTGTTTAGGTGTCATCACAAGCAATGCAACACCTAATAGCGTTATGTCATTACGTCAGCGCGAACGCCCGAGCCAGGCTTCCTCCCCGATGCCGTGACTTTGACCTAACACTATCGCGCTGATTGACTCAGCAGTCATTATCCCCCCTCCCTCCGCCGCCACACCCAGACAAAACTTGTCTGGCCCGCAGCCAAACCGGTAAAATATGAGCCGAGGCTGAACCCGCGACGATGCATTAGCGGCGCTTTCCCGGAGCCTCACCTTCACACCGCACGACTTTATTTTTCCCCGAATCATCGCACCTGAGGGGGGAGTTGCTTCGATGTGGCGCGAAAGTTAAATGAAACTGTTTTGTCAAGAGTTCTTTGAATTCATCCCGAAGTGAGTTAATTATTCCCGCCCCACATTTTCACGACTGTATTTTTGAATTATGAATTTTTCCCGAAAAAAAAAGCACGATGCAGGAAACTACAAAACAAAAAAATCAGGCTAACGATGTTAGCCCGTAATTAAAACGGAGAAGTAAGCAGGCTGCCACACTATTGGCTTGGAGAGAGATGTATTAGCCAGGCATATGGTTATGATAATTAATCCCAGGACTACAGAGAAACAAATAAACACCACGCTAAACAAACAGGGGGGACCAGATGAGGGCTGCAGGCGCGGGTACTTCTGGAGAGGAACCCAAAAAAAAAAAAAAAATCCAAGCGAGGAGAGAAAAAAAAAAAAGTGAAGCCTTAAAATGAAACGCTTGCTTCAGAAATACTTCACTGATTCTCAGTAAAGAGAAAACGTGTCTGTAGATTGTCGTATAGAGTACAAGAAAAAAAAA
>NW_007578887.1:158153-160465 GCF_000690725.1 Stegastes partitus | reverse complement strand
TGATTGGTAGAATACTGGTAAGGAGTGTAGTCTCAGGTCGCTGGTATCAAATGCACTTAGTAGATATTTATTCCATTTTCAAGTTTATTAAACCCTCTTAACGAGATTTCTTCCACTATCTGTACCAGCTGACTCCATCTCTCCATATAATGTATTCAATCAACTATATAGACAAATGATAGATGCCTTAAACAGATCATTTTATGCACATTTAAGAAGATTTAATCTGCCATCATATGTATGTTTGTGAACTTTAGGATGCCCACTAGAACAGCAACATTCAACCAATGCAGACTTTTATCTTCCCGCTTTTTTCTCATATGTGTTGTTGCCGTGGTTCCCCTTAAGTTTTTAAGAAAACCCTCCACAATCCCGTCCCGCCTCACCCGTGCCTGATGCATCACGAGCCCGGCCAGCTAACTGCAGATGCACGCGCCCCCCCGTTAAACAAGCTTTAACCTCTAACTGCAGATAACTAGCCGGGGCTATCCGCACTAGCGCTAGCTGCTAACCAGCTGGTAATGAATGCACCGGGCCTGTAAGGTCAAGCCTGGTTGTCTGGGGACCCATTAGCGAGGCGAGCGAGCCCTCCCAGCCCTGCACTCTCTGCTTCCCTCCCTGCATGGGCCCTCTGTCCTGCAGGCTCCAGCTAGCCCCAGTACAGCGCCAGAGGCCAGGCCAAGCTCTGCCCAGGGACCCCACCTCAGTGAACTGTCATTTGTCTCGGCCATCCTGCCAGCGCCGCGGGCTACATTAAGCCTTGATCTATGGGGCAGGCCAGCCTACTTGGCCCTGGGATTCAGACTGCTGTATCTGTGGTAAAAAAAAGCTGCACGGAGTTGGGTTTTAACTTCTTCCTGGTGTGTCAATGCGGACTTGTTTATAACATATCACATGTTTCCCTCTAATCACAGTCATTTTTCATAAAAGCGCCATGCTACATTTCACCCTCAGCACAACACTATCTTTTAAATCAGACAAAGCTGTCGAGCGAAGGCCTTTCTCTGCCTGCTGGTTTACAGTATCTCCAATCTACTGTGTCCTGGCTCTGGTGTCTTTCCAAAGGGTCTGTGCTGTCAGCACTCACACTTTCACTTTCCAGTGCCGGATTCCCTCAGATGGCCTCCTCACTCCCTCCACTGCCCCCCGCTCACCCACCCGCTCACCCTCCTTTCTTATCTCGGGGTTTCTGGTCGTATACGATGAAATGGGTTCGTTTGACCGCACCGCCCCTCCCTCCCGCTTGAGTTTCTCAGCGGTGACTGCTTTGTTTTCCTGTTTCTGGACCCTTTGGTGCTGTACACCTCTCTTCTCGTACAACGTCCCTGGAGCCCGGCCAATCGCCAGGCCTCAACTAGAGCTGTCAAACCTAATTCTGCCAATGGCGGGGTGTTGAAAGCTGGCATGGCAGACGTTGGAAGGAAAAAAAAAAAAAAAGAGCCGGCGTGTTGCTGTCACATTACTCCTCAGTTGTGGAGGGGGGGGAGTCGCAAGCAAGATCATTGTGCACTATAAAGCCACATCAAGATGAGGGACCACTACCACGCACCCGGTTTCTGGAAATAGTCGGTGGGCATTTGTTTCTCTCTGAGGCAGTCTATTCATTAGATTAGTGTTGTGGTAATGTGAGGACTAGCCAGACTTAAATACAGCATGTCATAAATCATAATGTTCATTTTAAGCTCATCCACACACAAACGCGTCGCACACAGAAGCGTGCAATAATCGCACACACATGCAATTACACACTTAAACAAGCGCGGTGTTTGTGTTCAGCACATGTCGGAGGTGGACATCTTCCCGTCTCTCCAGCTTTTTTTTTTTTTTTTGTCGTGGGGCTCCCATGAATCATTGCCTCTTATTCCTTTCTCAGTGCGGGGGAAATCACATTAAGTGGAGCGCCGTGTTTGGCTCACACCAGTCTTGTCTTAATAGCTGTAATTTGGAGAGGAGAGAAAGGACGGGAAAGAATGGAGAAGAAAGCTCGCTCACAACACTAATTCCAGTCAACAAAAACACCCCTCTCCAATCCCACCACATTAATTTGCATTAAAATATCCAACAGCTAAATATGTAAAGACAAAATAGTGGCATACTATTTATACCCGGGCACATCTCTCTGCCATGTGTGCTGTGGCAGCAGCTGTGTGTGTGTGCAACAACCTCCTGCTACTGTAGCGCGCAGAACAGACCTCCCACACCAACACTGTCACCATTCCACCTTCGCACAAGTTTGCAAGAGTGAGCAATGCCATGTGGAGGGAGGAAAACAGAGTGTGCACAATATTACGACCACCTGGCGGAGACGGAAG
>NW_007578887.1:156352-157828 GCF_000690725.1 Stegastes partitus | reverse complement strand
AAGGGGGGGAGAGAGGAGGAAAGAAAAAGATCCTTATCGTCACTCCAAGGTTATGAGTCTCTCACACACACCAGCACAACATCGCCCCCTTTAATGCTTCATTATTTTCCCTCAAATAAGAAACTCCTGGTCTTTCCCTTTTTTTGTAGCGGAGCTGAATACAACATTCATCTCCTAAGCTTGTAGCTGTAAACTTAACCTCCTGCATTCACACTTTACATCAGCGCTATATCAGTGAGTCACTAATATGAAGCTATCAGTGTTGACGGCATTATCCCTTCTTTTTTTTTTGTTTTCCACAATACAAACGAGCACAAAAGAACCTCATCTTCTTACAGGCTTTGAAATTAACAGCCAACCTTTTGTATGGGCTTATAAATAACTGCTTTCTTTTTTTTTTTTTTACTTCTTAGTGTGATTCAGGGCTAAGACTGTGAAAGAAGGGAAGGGGAGAGTCGAGAGAGAGTGAAGCGGGGCCATCCAGGCCCAGTGGCGTGTGAATAGACGTGGCGAAGGGTTTGTGGTGAATCGGAAGAAGAGACGCTGGGATAATGCTCCCTTCTCTTTCCCCTCTATCTGCTCCCAGTTGGAGGATGAGGGAGACAGAAGGGAATAGCTGCTAATAAGGCGTTGGGTGAGAGGCTTTGGGAAAGCTCCCCGTGGTGCTGGTCTGTAATGGAGATAAGCGTTGCCGTGTTGTTGTCTCACAAAAATCAACAAAGGAAACATGCGATGGGAGATTTGCGGCCGCGTCCCCAGTGAAAAGCGGGGCTTTCACAGCGCTGTAATGTTTAGCAGCATTAGAAATCATTAGGCCCGGCACAGAGGAGAGAGTGTGCCAGACGCCCGTGCCCCAGTTAACGCTGCTTTTTTTTCTTTTCTTTTTTATATTCCAAAGCCACCCGTAATCCATTCCTTAAACTTGTTTTCTTCCATTCACCTTCAGATGTTGGCAAATCTGATGGGAGCAACGCGGCGAAGAAAATAAGGACCATAGCTCTCGATGTTTGTTTGTTTGTTTTTTTAGCCGAAGATTTAGCCAATCTACATCCCCGCGCCTCGCGATCTGCACAAGCGATAAGGCCGCGGCCCCGGCTGTAGTTAGAGTAGCAGCAGGTGCCGTGCCAGGCAGTGGGGGGATACGGAGGATGCTGATAAATGGGGCCGGTTTTTCCCGCATAAAGCGCAGCGCCCTATGGAGGGAGGCGAGATAATGTATGCAGAGTTCACAGGCGCTGTGGGTTGCTGCTGCAGGGCGGGCGGACATCTTTTGGAGCAAAATGATAGCTGCATAGAGATGAGGAGACTTCCAGGAGGTTATTTCAGCCGAGTTGTGCTGCTGGCTGGAAATGGGGGGGCGGGAGGGGGGGTGGGAATGGACTCCTGTGATCTGCAGGGCCATGACTGTACTCGGATGAGAGGAGGCGTAACGAGACAGGAGTGGTCAGGACTTTATATTTTTTACCTTTTTTTTTT
>NW_007578887.1:104207-153158 GCF_000690725.1 Stegastes partitus | reverse complement strand
GCTTTCAGTTACAAAGGAGATGATATTTGAACTTCTTGAGTGACACAAATCCTACAAAAGAAGCAGCATCTTTTAGAATAAACCTCCGAGTCAGAAACTCAGATTCAGCACCCTGTGCTTCTGCCTCTTCTGTTTTGATGCTAGAAGATTTGACCAAACATTGCTGGAGAGGAAACGTGGTCTCATGTTGTCCTTCCGCCATCAGCTTAGAAAGTGTCGCTGGAAGAGAGAAATAACAAAGAAAATATGGTGGATAAACGGGAATTATCCAGATAAGGAGGGTGTTTGCGCGGCGTCTTTGCGGCTCGGCGAGGGAAGACGTGTTTGATCATCCTTTTTTTTTTTGTTAAATACCTGTTTACCCAACAAGACACGAAAACGTGATGACTCGTAATTCAAAGATTTACCGTTAAGTTTGATTCCTCGCAGCCCAAGTGCCTTTCTATATCTGGATCTCATCTCTTTGGGTATAATGCAACGATTTAATGGCGATTCTCTGCCGCCGAATCCGTGGAATTATCCATGCTAATGCTTCTTTCTAATGCTACTATCATACTGATAATAGCATTATCTAATCCTGCCGGTGAGCATTTGTACCTCTAGCTGTTGCAGCCATGATCCACATAATTCCACTAACTAATGCAACCAGTCACTCCCCGTACTTTTTTTTTTTTCCGACTGCACAGATGAGCACCTCTCATGACCCCCCAAGCCTCCCAGAACACCAAAATCAATATCCGGGGCCCTGTTCATGGTCTGTCTACAGGGCACTCTTTAAGTTTATTTGCAAGAAAAATTAAATGCATTGCCAAAAAAAAAAAAAAACAGAACACAAACTCCCCCTACCTTTTTTTTTTAAATGAGTTAAAGATAGCAAAATCAATGAGGAATATGCAGAAAAAGCCCCTGTTGTGGGTTGAAATTGGTGGAAAATAGTCTGTGATGGTGATAATTATAGTGAGGTTTGCATGAGTTGGACAGAAAAAAATATATTTAAGCAGCACAATCGTAATATGGTGCATTAACTTTTTTAAAAATATATTTTTTCTCCCACCACAGATTTAATGCCCTAAGTTCAACTCTTGATTTTTTTGCCGTCATTAATATTTATATCACAAAGTGAATCTGTAGGGTTTTTTTTTTGTGTCCGTTTATGTCAAACATACAAAGTTAGGAGATAGGAGTGCATTTTAAGGGTATATAATTTGCTGGATCAAGAACACAAATCCGACGGGAACATTCAGTTCCATAACTCTGGCACAGTGGTTCGTTTATAGCGCGCATACAGTCACTATTTTCTGTCCTCCCTAACCTCCGCTCCCCAGCGATTGCCACCCACTTCTAGCATTTCCACGGTGGCTGCAGTAATCTTTGGCTTCCCTCCTCTGCGGTCGCCTGAGCAAACAAGCGCAGTTCTTGGACACAGGCGCCCCTCTCTCTCGTTCGCTTGAGGTGAGGGAAGGTGAGAGAGATGGGTGGGATGGATGGGGGTGAGGGGGAGGGCTCTGGACTGCACACAGAAATATCCAGAGGAATGCGTTTCCCCGTTTGGATTGGCTGAATTGACTGTCTTGACTGTGTTGTGCAGGGTTTGGGAGCACCTTGCAGCATCTTGTGATTCTTTTTGGAGGAAAACTCAGCTCTCATTTTTAACTTTCTGCAATGTCAGTGTCACACCTGCTGCTGGATGCATGTAAAGCTCAATGATAAGCTTCACCGGTCTTCATTTTTTGCTGAAGTTTAACAATTTAAGTGCTTCTTTTCTTGCATTTAACAGCTCTTCTTTTATATTCGCCTCACAGTTTGAGGTTTCAAGGTTCTTTCAACCCCCCCGAAAAATTCAGAAACAAGAACTAAAGTCTGTAAATCCTGGTTTTAAACAAGTACGGCTGAGTTAGTCCAACCTGCCTTGAGCATCTGAGTAGAATGGTGAGGTGGTGTGCTTGTATGGAAGCCCAGAAGGGACATGGAGGAAGAAAAGAAACAGGAAGAGGGGAGAAAACATGGAGGTATCTTTTACAAGATATCACAAAAGTCACATCAATCTTATTGGACGTTTTGTGAAAGCACTGCTTGAATGTTGAACTTAAAAATAAAACTCTTGTACGGTTGGGTGTCCTCCATTGTTGTCAAAAAGACCCAGATGTATATATATACCTATAGTGTTCTTTTTCTTCTTCTTCTATTGATTTGACGCTTGGCATCCAACGTTCAGATGCTTTACCGCCACCTACCGGACTGGAGTTACCGATAGTTTTGCGAGATCTTGCAACAGCTATTGCGAGATCCCAAGAAAGTTTTGCGAGATCTCAGAAAAGATGCTATTGTTCTTTTTCTCCCCTTGTTTTATTTCTTTCTCCATGTCCCATCCGGCGCAGGAAGTGGGTGAAAAAGAGGAAGCAAGGCTGTCGAGTTACTTCAAAGCCATTTTAAGGCAGGATAGGATTAATTTCATGTATAATAAACCTTCTAAATTTGCAACTTTGATGCACAGAGATGCTATTTTAGGGGTTAATTGATAACTTTGGCTTTAATTTTGAGCAGCAGTCTTATGAATTGTTGCAAATTTCATTTTTATCAGCTGCAAAGAGGCAAAAAATAACTAAATTTAGTCACTATTTTTGTTCCCCCTCATGCCAAGTGGTGGATCAGGAATCCTTTATCACTCTAATGACTACCTTAACATGTATAAGGTCATACTGAAAGCACAAATAGCATCCCTTCCAAATTTGTTCCCTCTTTCTTAAAACACTGTCCTGCATTATACGGTTAGACTAACATTCAGAGCAGCTTCATTATAAATGTATCAGTCGCACTACTAGTGACGAGCAGCAACAGACTGACTGATGGGACTAAAACTTGAGTGACGATCCCTGATTCCAGTCGCTGTTAAACCCATTTGGGAGATGTCCTTCCAACACAAAAAGACTTCTATAGTCATGCAGGATGCCTGGGGAGTGCATGGAGAAATCCTTGGACTCTGCCAACCCTAGATTCATGGCCCTGTGTGTTTGGCTAGCCATTTCCTGGTGCAGCATTTGCTATTTTATTTGGCCGGCTTCAGCCCCAAGCATAGGGGGACAGTTGTCTTCTCCTGAGCTGGGAGAATTTCCTTGCTTACTTTTCCTCTTGCTCTGTGGGGAGGAGAGGGAGAATGGGAAAGTAAAAAATAAAAGACTGGATGTTGGCCCTGTTTGAGTTATTAGTTAAGAGTGGGAGGCAGGAAGGAGAAAAAAAAAGATAAAGAGGGGCAGAGATTGAACGAGAGGCAACCGCCGGGTCTTGTGTTTGGAGTTTGTTTCTATTTGTGCACACCGAGTTCTCACCTCTGTGTGTGCTTCTTGGACTCAAAGAGAAACCGCCGACACCAGCTCTTCGTCCCAGAAAGGCAGCGCTGATTGAACTGCCTCAATCTAAACAGATTCCTATACGCAATATTTACCCACGGCGCTTTCTATGGCGCTGTATTTTACGGGAAGACACACTGAAGGAAATTGCAGAGCGAAGGATAAAAACTATCTCGGGAGGAGGGGTGGGGGGGAGGCGACGCTGAAGGAGGGCTCTGTTTTCAGGTGGAATTACAAGGTAGAAACACGGCGAGCCCAAAACACATTTTCGCATTATGCTCAGGTGTTTGTTTGCTTTTGACCCTCGAAGAGTAAAGTGTGTGTAATTTCTGTGCTCTTCAGCCTGTGGGACGTTCACAATGACGCTTTGGCTGAATTCCCTCCAGGTGCGTGTTATATGTTGAGAGACGGCGAGGCAAAGAGGGACAAACGCAACGAAAAAGACAAAGAGGGAGAGGTGCACCTGGCTCTCCAGCGCACCTGGGAGGAGGGCTGGATGGTGTTGGGCTAATGATGTGGTTTTAAAGCTCGCTAAATAGTGCTAGCAGCACACGCCGTCCCTAGATGGCCTGTGGTTAGTTAGTGCTCACCGCAGAATATTCCAGAGGCGCAGCTCCCCTGCCTTCATGTCTTCCACTAGAGTGAAGCTTGTGTTTTACCTTTAAAGGTGTTGCATAGAGCCTAAAAAAAAAAAGAATCAATAAAACATGAGTTAGATTGAAAAAGGGAGGGAGCTATAGTGTCATCTGTTTGCAGTAATAATTCCAGAGTGTCTCATTTGACGTTGATATCGTTAAAATGGATTCAAGAGGATAAATCTGAATGAAATCTCTTGCTATTGATCCCCTTCAAACAATAAATTTCTGCTCACAGCATATTTAGCTAATTAGCTGTTCTTTCAAGCTGCAATTAGCCCAAAACAGATTTCTGCACCGTTTCAATGTGTAAAGACAACACTGATCGGAATTTGTCGACGGCTCAGAATTTATCACGAGGCAAGGTGACA
This sequence comes from Stegastes partitus, assembly GCF_000690725.1. Lineage (NCBI taxonomy): Eukaryota > Metazoa > Chordata > Actinopteri > Pomacentridae > Stegastes > Stegastes partitus. The sequence continues at coordinate 148,805 of NW_007578887.1, read as the reverse complement.
TGCTGTAAATGTTACAGATAGGGGGTTATGCTGCATTCCCACACATATGGACCAGTAGTCACCTCTTCAACACCATATCCCCCCATATGGTGCTCCATTATCACCTCATTTAATGTTGGTGGAACTGTGATTTTGCACTCACTAAAAGGAACAAGTGTACATTTATAGGGTGGAGAAGTTGGTGGTGACGTAGTCTGACTCATTAAATGTAGACTGAGGATATTGGCCGCTTATTTCAGATGGCTTTGTCCTCTTTTTCTGCTATCTGTGTGTTAGCATTTTCTAAATCCATTCCACCATGCAAAACCACATCCAAGCTAAAGAATAAAAAAATCTACTACACTGAAAATTTCAAATCTTTCAGCCAGGAGACTTGAGTTCTGTCTCCAACTGTTATTATAGAATCATCTTCTGACCTAAGTCGTGTTGACTTTTTACTCAACATTTTCCATCAGTGTCTTGTTAGGAACCAAAACTACATGGTTAGGTTTACAGATAACGACGTGGTTTGGGTTAAAATACACTTTGTCAGTATTACATGATACCAAGCTTTTCAGGGTGAAGACGCCACCAAAGAGTTTACATGCACTTATTCCTTTAACTGTAAGAAATCGCCTTGGTGATTAAGGTTACTTCTGGTTTATGAGTGATCACAATGGATGACGATGCACCTTCTGGCCTACTTGAAGGTGGAGGAAGTCCCTGCTGGCCCACATGTATGGGAATGTTATGTGATGACTACTGCCATTTAATGGGCTGCTAATGTCCAAATCGGGTGGACATCCCATCCAGACCAGCTGCCATTTCATTAGCTTTTGTATCTTTGATCAAGTGCTGTGAAATTTAAACTTGAAACTTCTCCAATATCCGTGCATGGGAAGTATAGTACCCCAACATCCTTGTCCTTCTACCTATAAACACTCACCAGCCACAGAAAAAGGTCAGAAAATGGTCAGAAAATCAAAAAACCTCAGGGTCACATTTAGGTATAAACAACATCCTGGTGGTTTAATGGTGTTGGAGATGTTTGCTGGCAGACTTTGGGTCCCTTAATACCAACTAAGCTTCATTTAAACACCACATCCTACCTGAGTATTGTTGCTGATCACGTCGATCCCTTTGTGCCTAGAGTGTACCTATATTCTAACGTCTACCGTCAGCAGGATAACCCCCCGTGTCACAAAGCGCATATCACCCTCCACCGGTTCCTTGAACAACACTCAAATGGCCTCCGCAGTCAGCAGATCTCAATCCAACATACACCCATGGGATGCGGTGGAACGGGATAATCGCATCATGTAGGTGCTGCCCGCGAATCTGCAGCAACTGCGTGATGCTATCATTTCAATATGAACTCTCTGAGGAATGTCTCCCATACCTTGTTGAATCTTCTTGGACGTAATTCACAGGATGCATTATGGATTAAGTCCAAGGATACTGGCCGGGTTTCTATGTCGACTGTCTCTTTGAGGGTTGTTCTTGTCGTGAAAAAGTGAAAGATCTTGTTTCTGTGAATCTACATTCTAAGATACATGAGTTTCTAGCTGTTACTAGAAACCAAAACTGGTGACACCAACATGCAAATTTGGCTTGTGGGGACTGCATAAGGTAGCTAAAATCATAAATACTCACCAATGGGCACACGAATGGAACTAATCATACAACATGTTGCTTAATGAGTCTGAATAAGTTTCCTCTTCCCCATTGCGCCCTTCGCTATCCAATCTAGAAACCATTTTAAACATCACCAACCATAAAAGTTACAGGAATCCCAAGTCAAGCACTACACTGTTGGACTGATAGGTAGCAGCACCCCGAGGCTCAGCATTTTGGCACCTAAAACGTACAAGAATCCCGCGAGTAATAACTCTAAAAGTTACATCTTGCGATAAAAACCCATTCTGTTTTACCTTAACTCACACATAAAAGTCCATTTTTACAAATCTCTGCTTTTAATAAGAAGCGACTGTATGGTATGGCTTCTTCTTTACAACCACTCCTCGCCCTCATCCAGCTTTACTACAGCATTCCTCATCCCTGTCTAATGTAGCTGATCCCTCTGCACATTTCTCTCTCTCTCTCACTCTATCCTCCTTCCCTGGCTTTTGTGGAAGGAGAGGAGGTGAGGGGATATGTGTCTTTAACTGAGCTGGAGCTCTGCTGCAGCTTACCTCTTACTGCTAAGACAGGATATGTGCTCTGCTTTGTTACTGCTAACCTGCTTGTTTGGGGTGAGATCAGTGTATTTGTGTGTTTGTGTGTGTGCATGTGTGTGTGTGTGAGCGGAGTAGAAGTACTGAGAAATCCCATTATGGAGCCAAGTTGCTGCCACGCTTTCCCCATACACACTGTGATCCCGGTGTAATCCACTCACACACTCACCATGCATCCTTGTTTGCGAGCGCACGCTCACACAAACACACAGCCTATACCCTCTAGACTCGGCGGTGAGCTGTGTATCCCCGCGCACCGTTGTGTTGCCTACCGTGAAACATGACAGCTAATGATATCGAAGGCTTTTTAAAGGTGTGTTTGTGTTTGTGTGTGTGTGTGTGTGTGTGTGTGAGTGAGTGGAGCTGGATTTCTTCCAGACAGACATCGATTAGTGGGGGAAGAGCATTGGCTCAAAGTGAAAGCTACAAAGTCAAAAGCTATGCTTTCGTGTATCAAATTAATTTATTTCTGTGCCCTTTTTATCCGTACATTATGTTACTTTCAACCTGTAGTGAACTAGTGAATGTTCATTTTCACTAATATATCTGATTATTTACAGGCTGAGGTGCTGTGGGTTGCATTTTACCTGCAAGCGTGGATTCAACTGGATGTAGCTGGTTGTAAACATTAGATTTTAGCATATCCATGTTACATATAACCATGCTAGTTGGACATCATTTCAATGACTGTGAAATATACTTTTTTCACCTGGTTAACATCCCCGTAGTAATTTTTTTTTTACATGTTGGAAGATGCATCAAAATAAGCCGACACCACTATAGTTGAGCAGTTCCACCTTTAGCTGCAGTGACCCAAACACCATGTAAAAACCACCAACTCAGACAGACGGGCTTTCATATGTAACAAACCTAAACAACCAATCCTGTCAACCTCCAGGGTTTCTGTGTCATTATTCTTCTTTGGAATCTGTTTCTCGCATGTATGGCTGAGTTATAGTTTCCCATTGAGTAGCCTGGTTTTACAAGGTCTGAGTAGAGTCAGTGAGCTGGTGTGCTGAAGCTGCAGCGAGCATGGCGGGGTGAATGGAGACTTCTTGGATCTGTGTATTCTTTCTTCCCAGACAAAACAATCTAATGGTGAAACACACAGATGAATTTTTTTACTCATAAAATATGTTGAGTTTTTCTGTGCTGCAGTATTATAAGTGGAGTTGTTATTTAGTTAAACATATTAATTGGAATATGTCACTTGGGCACAACATTGACATGATAGTGCTAAAAACTGCTTTTAAAAAAAGGTCAGATTCATATTTTTTAATTATTATTATTATTGCATATATTATTATGTTATATAATAATCTGGTTTTGGACTTGGTTTAGAATTGCAACAGATAAATGGAATATATGACACTGCCATTGTTGAATAATATATATTTTTAAAAAATAAATAAATCTACTTCAAGGCAAAAATGGGGGTTCTCTATGTTAAGTTGAAGTCAACGGCAAAATTAGTGTTTTCTGTAATAGACACGCATCACTGCTGTGTTTTTATTTGTCTATAAGTGACTTTTAAAAAGCATTTAAACAATAAATAAATAAAATCAAAAGATTCCAGAAAAAAATGATAAAAATCTGACCAAAAAAAAGAAGCAAAAAAAGATGGAATACTGTAATGTTCATTGATTCTGATTTAAATGCACAAAAACTGTGTAAAACATAGTAGAAGAGTAGATATTTGATGTGGACATCATTTACAGTTATAGTTTTGGCCTGTTTCTAAGAGTTACTTTTTAAGTTTATACCATTTTCTTTGATTTTACAAGTAATTATTTTGTAATTTAACAAATAACACTGATTTCTTTGAAAAACTACAGTTAAAAACCTCTCACTTTTTGCAATGTAGGTATATCATGCAGAGCAGTCACGTTAACCGGCTGCTGGTTTTTGTTTTTTGTGGAATATCCTCATGATTTAAAAACATAAATAAATAAATTACAAGTACTACTCTTTAACAGGTGGTCACTAGTAACCCAAACTTTTAAGCAATTCTTATTTTTCTTCAACTATGATGTCTTACTCGCTGCTACACCTGCCATCACCTCCACCTCCTGCTCCCTCTTCCCTTTCTCTAAAACCTCACCGCTCATTTCGCCGTTTCGTACCGCGGGAACATGTCTTACAAGTCGCTGCTGCTGTTAAACTTCCTGTCGGCGCGCCCACCGAGGGGGGTTTTCCTCTCCTCTTCCCATCACTACCTCCGGGCCGAGCGTAGGGGGCGCTGCACGCGCTGCATTGCACCTGTGAGACGGGCACAGAGGGGAGCCTATTTGTCACCAGCCTGTCTGTCTGCCTGCCTTGCCATTGAGTGCTCACTCACTGTGCGTGTGTGTGTGTGTGTGTGTGTGTGTGTGTGTGACAAGGGAAGCAGTTTCTCACACACATGCACCATCCCCTCTCTCTCTCTCTCTCTCTCTCTCTCTCCCCTGACCCCAGCGCCATCTTCTCTGTCTCATCCTTTATGCATACTGACAGCGAGCCCCTCCGTTTATGGCACTGCATAACGTTCCCTCATTACCGCCCTGGACTCAGAAACCCAAACGCAGCAAGGAGAGAGAGAGAGGGGAGGGAAGGGAAGGGAAGGGGGGAGTTAGAGGGGGAAGAGGAGGGTGAGGGGAGTGATATAGAGAGGTGGAGGAAGAGGGGAGAAGTGCCAATGATGACATTCGCTTTGGCTAATATTAATCTGATTCATTTGGCGCGCCAGGAAGCATCACTTTAACCGTTTCGTTGCCGCGGCGCCGCCACATCCGCGTTCACGTTGTCGGGGGGGGGGGCACAATTAAACAATACAAACCGAGATGGAAAGCAGATGCAGACAAACGGGAGCGACACACTCGCCGAGCAATTTGTTGCACATGCGCTCAATTGATTCGCACACAAAGTGGTGGAAGTATCCCAGAATTTGTCGTAGGTACACAATTACATGCCGACAACTCGTGCAGCACACATGTCAACGAGTGTACTGCACACTCACATGCGCCGATGCATAAATCCCTACAGCACACACACACACACACCACAGATATACACATCAGCTGGTGCAGAGCGCGCAGGCAGGTCGCAGCAGCTTGTGTTGGCTGTAAACAGCAGTGCAGGCAGTATGGAGAGCGGCGGCTGTGTGAGCGCCGGGCCGGCCAGCCAATCAACCCCTCGATCTCCTGTCCCTGCCCTTCCATTGATCCCCATTAAAATGCTTAGCAGATGCTTGGCTTGAGAGAGACAAGCGCTTTTCTCTGCTGCTATTTTCATTTGTATGCTCCTTACCGTCGGCCCACAGTCTGGAATAGTCATTTTGCCAACTGGGATGCAGGCCCACTCCAGACAGTACAGTAGCATCTATTCAGACGTAGCAGAGTGTGCTAAACTAGCAAATGTTGAAATGTGGAATTGATGTTGTCGGAGCGGTCTGCAGCGGGCTTGGAAAAACTGTCGTGAGTTTGGTGCCAGGATGACAATTTTACCATCTGTGGCTGTTGCAGACAGATATACACCTGCGTTGTTTTGTCTTATCGGGACTTCAGTATCGCTCGTGAGTCGTCTCCTTTTGGAGATGAGTTGCAGCTTCCCCAATTATATCCCAGTTTTATGCTATTTGCATCTCGTCTTTGTGTTTAATCCATCGTTTATATTGGTAATAAGGACACTGTAGCTGCTGGTTTAATTGGTGGAATCTCCAAATATGGGGACATGTTGTTTGTTAGGGATGTGGTTTATAGTCTGCTAGAGGGTGGAGATGTACTTTTTTCCACTTGCAGATTAAGTTTATAGTTTAATTTTGACCTAAGGTTCTTGCCGCAATGTGGTGGCACGATTGTCAATGAAAGATTATGGCGATCGGTGCAGATTTCAGGTGATTCGTCCTCCTCAAAACTCACTTTCTTGGTGCTTATTGTTAAAAAAAAACTATCCTTTAGCATCCATGGCTTTAAAATCCATTCAAATAATTGATGTGAAAAGGTGCTGCATACATATTTAGAGGTTATTTTTCCAAATAAAAAGCTCACAAAAGAGCACATTATGCAAACTGTGTTGACTCAGCAGGGATAATATTAAATAAGTAAACTTAATCTACAGCAGAATATTCAAAAATCATAAAGAATGCATCATCTTGAATCATCTCCTGATTTCCCTTTACATAAATAAATGCATATTCACCCTAAATAAATGCTGGAAAGTCACAAATTGGTGCGTAAAACTTTACCCGAATGCAAGAAAACGAAGTGTTTGATGCTCAAAAAAACAAACCCCATGACCACTGGCTTCTGGTTTTACCTCTAGATTCTGATTGTGTCGTGTTTCTCTCTGTGTTTCATCAATTTTTTTTTTAGCTTCTTATCAGATGCAAAACAAACCAAATTTGTCATTTTTCGCTTAATCCCGATCAGTTACTTTGACAAGTTCGGCGCTTTGTTTGGGGGCCAGATCTGACGTCTAATGGCGACTTGTGAGACGGGCTGACATGGGAACGCTGCGAAATGAGTTCTCTTGGACACACACAGAAGTGTAAACATCTCATTTGTGACATAATCCTGTAAGCAGCGCGTGTCTGGAGCATGTGGGGCAAAGTATACCAGGATCAGGACTGGCTTGTGTTGTTATGCCAGCCAGTCAAATAAAGCAGCCATTGTGTTTGTGTGTTTGTGTGTGTGTGTGTGTGTGCGGCGCTTGCATGCCTGCACATACTGTACAATATGTGTCTGTTTTTGTGTATGTATGCACTCATGATGTGACTCGTTCGCACGCATACGTGAGCATCTTTGTTTTCGTGTGCCCTTGGATGATGTGCTTTTCTTTTTTTTGATTCGCGCATGGTAACTGAACCCGCTGTCTTCCTGTTACTGTGTCTGTGTGTGGCACTTGCCTCTGAGTACAGGCGGCGTACACTAGCCGGCTTTGTCCTGTCCCGGGCGGCTGACGTACGTCCGTGGAAGAAGCCCTCCACTTCGGGTCCCTGCCTTATGAAAGCCCGGCTTTGTTCTCGCGGCCTGCCAATCACTCCCCGGGCTGTCGGAGGGGAGGAGAAGGATGTCCAGGGCTTAAACTTCTTCAAGCGTGGAGAGAAAAAAGAAAAAGAAAAAAGAAGCGCACATATATGTTTTCTATCTTATTTTGATGATGAGAAACCTCACTTGGCATTACCAAACCGAGGTCAGAAGTTAGTTGTTTGCAGGGTAGAACTGCCCCCAAAAGTTCAGTATGTCACTAAAAAAAGCCCCAAAAGCCCCTGTTTTTATCCTGCACTTATACAAAATACCACCACCTCTCCTCAGACTTTTATACAGGTCTACAACTGATCTATACCTGCGTCTTAAGCGAGCCTCATTGCGACTCTTCCTCCTCCAACACATGACAAGCATGAAAACGACTGGCACGAACGCACACATGGAGCATCAAACACCTCATTTCCTGCATTCAGGTGAATTTCATGCACCGATATTTGCCTCGTTTGCCATCAATTTACGGCGGATGTGTCTTAATTTATGTGCAACAGAAACTCAGGCACCAGGTAGCAATTGTAATGAAGTATAAGGCAGTAAGACATTCTTTATTGCTTTGCATCTACTATTATTCCTGCTCACTTACTCCTGTGTCTTCTTTAAATGTGCATGTGGCATCGATTCAAATTAGTTCAATTCATTTGAGGGGTTCAGAAACCAGAAAGAATCCAAAGTTGAGTTTTATGTTTAAGTTAAGTGTTTATGGTTTACTAGTTCGTGGCAAAGTGGTCCAACCAACAGCCCACTAGTAATGTTACAATGCGACTTTGAAGTTTGGCCCATAATGGTTTTGGCATGAAGATTAAGTGGCAAACTGGGCCAAGCTACGTGAATTGCAAACCATTATATCGCAGGTAGTTGCACGTGTTTGCGATTCAAGATGGCGGACAGCACGACCTCAACTCGTAAAGGGAAAATAAAAACTTAATTAACCACCACCAAGCATCTATTTCTACCCCGTGGTCCTCAAAGTATCTCTAGTTCCTTATGATGTGAACTTTTCAATGCTGTTTCATGAGACAAACCTTGAATCAGCTTTTATCTCAAGAAGTATAAAATGTGGCACTCAGCAAAAAGAATGGCAAAATTAAGTCATCTCAAACTAGCTGTTTCTATCTCTAGACAGTGTTGAAACATCTTTGGATGCACATAATGTCTCCTCCAACAAACAGGGTTCTTTTTTTTAGCAACACAAAATTTTGACCCCATTTTTCTCTAAATGTGGTTCGGCCCACTTCGACACTAACCCCCTCATTTGGACTGTGTGTTCCCACAATTTCTACTGCTTTTTAATGCTATTTTGAACATATCACATGACAAAAGGTCTGCACCAATCGAGGCATCGTTGCACCGATGAGTAAAAGAAATCTATGCCGATGCTCAAAGTTTAGTTTTGGAATCATACAGCAGAAGTCGGGAATATGGTTCCTAATTTAGGAGTGGCAAAGATTTATGGAGGTAGTGAAGTGCTTAGAAAGACCGAGTCCTCTCTAATTGAGTTTGACCTTTATAGGATTTAAACGATGTGTAGCGGGAGAATCATTTTTGTTGAGGTGGACTTGTGTTAAGGGGTTGTAAGTTTGACGAGAACAGCTCACAAGCTTAAGTAGTTTCACACCTAAGTCATGTTGTCCCACGTGGGTCGGTTTAGAAGAGTCAAATTTAAATCATTTATTATGGATAAAACAAAGAGAGGAGAGCAGAAACCTGAAGCAACAGAACAGGAGCATCGTACAAATCTGCACCGATGAAGCAGAACCTTAAATGCGAATTCAATTAATTCCTCAGTGCACCTGCGAAACAACGGAGTAATGCCCCCGATGCAACATCCTCCTATCGAGCTCCCGCCTTCGCGAACACACAAAAGACAACACGAGGCGCCGATCCGCAATTTCCACCTCTCATAACCGTCACAGTGCAGGGGACACATTGACAGCGCTCCATTTAGTCGACGGGACAACTCTGACAACAGCTTGAACAGCACGCTGGGAGTTGCCGTGACGCTCAGAAGATCCGATAAGGGGGTGAGGAAGGAAGGAGGGGAGGGTGTGAGGAGGTGTGAGGGGGGGGGGGAAGGGACAGAAGCTGAATTTGCGATGTCATGCGGCCGATTAGGCAGCTAGTCTATCTCGCCAGCGTCAGGGGGCCTCTGATGGCAGCTCCGGCGTCCCACCAACACATCGTATCCATCACCCTCCTTCCACACACACACACACACTCTCTGTTTGCGTCAGGAAACATCATTCCCTTCTATGTCACCTGCTCGGACCGGGAGCATGAAAAATGGCTGTCACGCCGACGCCGCCTCCCCCCACCTCCTCTCTCTACAAAAAAAAAAATGATTGCTGAAAACGAGAGGAGAGGAAAAATAAAAGTGGAGGCTAAGCGGGCGAGGAGGAGGAGGAGGAGGAGGCAGGGAAGGTGAAATTGGAGGAAACTCTCGCCAGATTAGGTGCGGGTTAAGAGAATATTGATCTGTGTGCCGAGGACTGTTGATCTCTCTTAGCAGCACAAGACAAATGGCAGCAAACAGAAAATCGAGCGCTCGCCTTTTCTCCAAGGACGGCTTCAGCTTCTTTTCCCTGCCTCCCCCTCCCCTCCCCTCCGTCTTCTGCCATTTTTTTTTTTTTCTCTTTCCCCTCAATTCTCCTGATTCTATAACACTTCTTATAACAACATTTAACGTCCCCCTAATGCGATATATTAAACTGACAGGTATTACAGTCCAAACACAGATACCGAACTAATGACAAAAATCTTTGCTCGTATCTGGAGCGTCAGCGGGGGGAATATTCCTCGCCGCCTGCAATCTTTGTCTCCTCCACGTTGTTACGGAGCGATCCACGCGGTCGTACACACCTAGCCTAAATGGTTAAGAAGCAGGAGTTTGTATCAATGTTCCACGCCGCCGAGTGATTCTGAAGGTTGCCTCGATAATTAGTCTTTTTCTCCCATTTGGAGTGTACGAGGAGGTCCGCGGAGACGCTGTGTTTGATTAGGGCCACAGCCTTGGCCTGGCACCCAGCCGGGGTGTTTGATGATGGGGAGCGAACTCTTGGGCGGGGGCTGAGGTTCATCCGCGCCGGCTCAACATCAAACAGCCGGGAGCAAAGGACTCCAGCCCTGGGGGACCCCTCCAGCACTACTGCCTGGATAGGTAGATACACTCCCAGTCGGATGAGGAGGGCGAGAGGAGGTGAAAAAAAAAGAAAAAAAAAATCAAGAAAGGAAAAGGTGGGGTGGTGGTGGTGGTGGGGAGGGGAGTAGAGGTAGAGGAAGAAAGAGGCAAGTGGAGGGAAAATGCAATGTAGCACATGTGAGAAGCTTACAGGAATTCAGGTAACACTCACAGGTAACACTAACGAAAAGATCACCTTATCGACCCGCAATAATGTTGACGATGCTAATATGCTAATTCCTCTCGTCTCAAAGTGTTCAAGGTCTTTCAGGATCCACTCGGGGTCTGAAGTCGAGACCAGGACGAGGTGTTTGACTTTAGGATCCTCATTTGCATTTGCATGTGTCACACCTTGTTCACAAGAGAAGAAATGTCTTTGCTAAGGGGGGCTTTGCATTGATTTGTTGGGAGGAATCTGGCAAGTATGTAATTAAGGTGGAAAAAAATTTGGTAAAAATGGATTGTAAGCAGGAATACAACTTTAAAAGATGTTTTTAAAATGGATCAAAGAACCTTAGTGGGGTTGCAAACTCTCACCCTTTTTGGCGCGAAGATATGGAGCCCAAACAAAACATCGCAGAGAGACATAATTTGCCGTCATGTACCTCATAGCATCTCCTCTGCTGGCGTATTTAAAAGAAGGGCTCCTCAAAATTACTATTAAATTTGATGGCCTCACTCCAACTGGCTGCTGAAAGTTGGAATTTCTTCTCTCTTGTCTTTGAGTATTTGGTGTTGATGTAACGGAAAGTCGTCACTACTTCATCATCGTGATACTTGGATTAGGTCGCATGTGGTTTTCATATGTTCTTAAACCTCCCCTCGATGGTTGCAGGTATGTATCCGTTTTGGCTGCTCATTCATTAGTGACGCTGCCAGTGCCGGTTTCTCAGTCTGCTTGGCTTGCGGGGCGCGATCGTTTTGGATAGGGTTCCGTTTTGGAGCAGGTTCTTATCATCCTCACATCCTTTTGTGTTTGTTTTCTCTTTCCAGAAATCAACATGCATACGATTTTAGTTGCAGGTAGGTTGTTTGTTTTGGGCCGCGTCCATAATTTGGGACTCGTGTATCATCAGAGACGTGGACGAATGATTCAGGAATGACTTTATCGTCAACTTGTCGACTCAAGAATATCTCTCTTCCACTTTCACCTTTTTAAGCTTTCCTCCTTTTGTCTCTTTTTCTTCCACTTTCTAGGTGCATTTCTACCTTTGTTCTGCATATATGTGTAATTTCTCAACATACTCTTTCCCATCTCCATCCTCCGTTCCTCTCTCTCCCTCCCAAGTCATTCCCCTCTGTCTCCGAGCTAAGGGGGGAGGCTCGGCGTTGCACCTTTCCCTGACTGTTCACCCTTCACCAGTCATGTTTCATTACAAGGCCTCAGTCTTCCACCTGTCTCTCGCTGTCTATCTGTCTCCGGGCGGCCCCGCTGTGTGCATGTGTTACAAGGCGAACACGGACAGGGCGTGCTGGGCTGAAGGGTTAAACTGTGTATCGGTCTGATTAGGAAGCTTCATGCAAATGGAACCGAGTCACAACTGCAGCAGCAAAGACAGATGCACCTTCTCCCTTGGCCTATCTCATTCAAACACCCAGACATACGTTTACGATGTTTCGACACTTTCACGCGTCTTACATCATAATTGCAACTTTCGGGAAAATTTTGGATATCTGAGCGGAATGCACTTCATCAAAGCAACGGCAAACAAAAAAAAAAGAAATGAAAAAAAAAGAAGAAAATCAATACTGGCAAAGATGCACTGCAGCTAATACAGTAGCCCACGTAATAAGATGCACCAGGCAGAATGCTCCTCAATTAGTAGAGCAAAACTCTGGAGAATATTTACAGTAATCAATGTACAATTCTCAAGTCAACATTTTTTAATTAATTCTCTTCAGCAATTAACTCCCTCAATGAAAAACACCCACAAAAAAGACCTTTCTTTGTGACATTAAACTTATTGCTGAAGCAGCCTGTCTCATTACCCTTCTTGGCTGAAACAAACGAGTGTGTGTTTTGGGAGTGTCGGCGAAAAACACACACACTCACACACAAACCCCAACACTTGTGGCTCGACAACAACTAGTCTCTAGGTGTGTATTCGTTTACCGTGGATGGATTTCTAAGATAAAAATGGGTCAAGCTGGCTATTTAGTTTTCAACTGCAGGGATTGAGTCGCCGAGCTCTCCTCCCACCATCCATATGGGCTCATGCATATGCATGCTCTCTGGACAGGTACGCCAAAAATGGGATTTTTTTTTTTTTGTTATCCCAGTGAAAACCTGTCTTTTGACTCTTTTAAAGGGGTCGCGTGGAAATTAATTCCTGCCGCCGAGGCAGAGGGAGACGTGGCGTTCTGCAGGAAACACACACTATTCAGCAGACAGCGGAACAAATGGAATAGTTCATATCAGTCAGAGGAAAACAATAATCCGGGGCTAGATTTGTCGTCGCCCGTAAATGATCGTGGCAATTACGCTCACATTGTGAGGCAAGCAAACAGAATTACAGTGAGATTTTCCCAGTGATTGGGGTGTCACCCCCCCATTATTGTTGTGAGTCCTGATTGATCCTCTCCCTCTCTCTCTCAATCACTCTCCTCTCCCTTTTACTGCCTGTCTTGTTTCATCTTTTCCTTTGTCTCATCTTGCTCTCACTCTCTCCTTCCACCTCTCTGTTTTTTTTTTTTCTCTCTCTCCGGCTCGTTCTCCGGGCTAATGAATCTAAAGCTGGTGGGAATAGTCTGGCCCGGTGAGACCTCCAGCCTGTTCGGGCCTTATTTTCCGTTCCACAATGTCTTCACACCCTGGTCAGTCGGGGGAATACAGCTGTCCATCACTCTTCCCTTGGTCCCCGCTAACACTTTTACTACCTTTAAATTAGCCACCGTCACCGCCAACCATGCCTTGGCTTCACGCATCTCCAGATGTTGCAGGCTGCTTTTCTGTTTTTTTTTTTTTTCTTCCCCAACGCCGCCGCTGCTGTAAATCTTTGCTTTCTAGAGTGGGAAGAGGCGAGAATGGCCTGGAGGACGACCACAGCTCACCTCCTCCCATCTGTTGGCTCGTGCAGCATTTGCACGAAGACTCATCCTTTATATGATGGGTTTGTGTAGCTAAGGAGTAGCACATCAGTTATGTGGAGACAGGAGGGGAGGGGGGGGGGATTGAGCCTCGCCAGCCATGCAGAGGATGTATGTACTGTGAAGAAAACAAGCTGTATTGACATGTGATTGGAGGCTTGTGTGGTTTAGTTGATGAAATGCAGAAGCAGTTGGGATTTAAATATTTATCTCCTGTTGTATAAAGCATGCCAAACCGAAGAAAAGAAGATTTAATTCAAACTTGACTCGTCTGATTCTCCATGTTGCTGCAGGATCTTGTTCCTCTGACGTTATGAGGTGGCAAAGGTTGACTTTTATGCCATTTGGGAACTTAAAAATCCATTTTTAACCATCACGCTCGGGCTGTATTTAACAGTAAAGGATAATCGGTGATGTTTACTACCCAGAAAGTAAAAGGTAATGTGCCCGGCGGGTTTAGTCAGCCTTGGTCACGCCCAATACCAAATACCTGGAGCCTTGAACTTCCTCTAGCGTCCCTGCTCCTGGACGAACTACCTGGCATGTATATCCACTTGGTCCCAACTTTTTTGTCATTTTTATGGTTAGTTTTATCATTATTATATAAGTTGATCTCCATCGTGTTCTTGGATTTTAAAAGTCTGATTCTTCTCGCGAGGACTATTGACTCGATAATATTGGCTTAGATTGTAAAACTTCATTACCGAGGTGACCACGGTTACTTTACTACCCGGCGTACATTACAATAAGTGGCTTTAAGGTTTTCACATTTGCATACCTTACTTTAAAGTGTGCTTTTGCATGTGTTTTATCACATTTTGCAGCGTGTGTGAATGGCCCTTTCCTAACCGTGTCCCAGTTTTTAAAGTTGGCAGTGGTGCCTCTTCAGGTTGGGTAATAGTCTCTATTTTAAAGATTATGTAAGTCCAGTTTTATTTATGGTCGTTTTATTGATGATGATTCTCGGTTCTTGGCAGTAGGTTGTGGAAGTAACCTCTGCCCTGTTCGTGCTTTTAAGATAAATTGTGTTGGATTTAGTTCACTTGTGGACTGCGTTTGCAGGAATCCCACAGTTTGGAGAAGCCATATATAGAATATCGTTGGATGTAGCCACCATAAGGTCACCTACTGGTTTGTGGACTGCTGTTTGGAAGCCTTGAGGGTACCAGATGTACCAAGCAAAGGATGAAACTGTCTGAGGACTGAAGGCTGCCATGCTGGGTTATACGCTGATGAGGAGTCCCATCCTAAAACATATCCAGCTTTATCATCTATTTTCCTGTAAGTGGCTACATAATTTAGTAAAGGAACACTATGCGGTATTCAGAAAGTCTTGAACGCGCAATTAAGACCAAAATCTCTTCTGGAAAATGTTTCCTGAGTTACATGATGAAGTGAGAAGTCGGGTCATTTCCTCATAGACTTCTATACAATCTGTTTTCTTTTTACATCAAGAGTAGTCGCCCCCTGCTGGACACTAGAAAATATGCAGTTTAAAGCACTTCCATGTTGGTTATATCCATCTATTAAACTAAGTAGGGTTGAACTAAGAAAGGTGTACGTTTTCTTTAGGCTTTCTGTACCCAAGATGGCATTGTTGACATTTTTAGCAATAGCAACACTTAGCCGGATCATTTTCTGACACTGTAATGTTGAAAAGAATTGCAAGGTTCGAGAAAACCCACACCATGTGGGTGACTTATGCAGACAGAGCAGTTCACGTCTCCTTGGCATAGATTCTCAGAATCTCTCTCCTACTGTGCTGAAACTACCTTCTTCGAAATAATAATCTCTCATTCATGTTTTAGTAATGGCAGTGGAGGGCGTGTCAGTCCAAAGTCTCTCACTGAGCTTAGATCTGGTGACTGTGAACACCATAACATGAATACAGTCAGTTGTGAAATGATCTGCATTTGTCATTTCTTTAGTTGCTTTTTTAGTCAAATTCAACCAACTGTATGTTTGCATTTTGTACAAACAGATACAATAGGACTATGTACTGCCTCAAAAAGTTCCCAAAATGTGCAATAGTTAGACAGTACAAACTGTATTAGTTTCACAATAAAGGCTTTTTGGGCCAACACTTTTCTAAAGGCCTGTGTTCACATTATGTGACTGCCAGTTTCTTTCATGTTGTACAGGTTGTAACAAAGTCTGCGGGAGGAGAGGTGGACCATTCTGTATTTTTACACCTAAGTCGCCGCTTACTGTGGTTTACACTACAAAACAGCATCGGTAGGTTCAGGAAAAGATCATGTTTTTGGGTTGAAATACACTTGTGCAACCACAAAGTTCAGTTTTCTAGGTTGCTACGGTGACTCCCGCCAAAAGATAGCCTCTAATAATCGCAAGCATTTCAGTTTTACAGCCTTTCTTTGTGAAGAAATTAACATTTCGTGTTGTCGACCAATGTAGCTGGAATGACAGATCACAGTTCATTCAGTCTACTATCTAACAGTTTGGTTTCTTTTGAATCATGGCTACGTTCTTCCCTTAACCCTCACCACTCGTAGTTTTGGTCGCCTAATCTTGACTACAGTTTAGTAAATGTTCATCTGGGTCAATTTAGACGGAGAGTTTTTTTGTATTTGTAAGGGATGATGTACTTTGTTGTCATGCCTGTGGTGATTTTCACAGACCGAGATCATTTTGACAGCTTTTCCCTGAGCTCGCTAATACTTAAACCGCTGAACTTTCATTATCTGCCATGTCCTATTTTTTTTTTTTTTCTCTGCCTAAATAAGTTAAATAAACAATATATACAAATTTGGAGAAAGAAAAAAAAAGACAGCTTCATCTCATGTATGGCATGGATAACTCTGGATTTTGACCTGAAAGTTCTTTGGACAACAATCCACCTACTTGTGTTCTTGGTTGGAGGCCAGTTCATAGGTTATCCTACGCCTCTACACTGCATTAGAAGCTGTAGCTTTGCAGTTGTATTAGGAGTTTTTTTGGCAGTGTTACTGCGCTGAACATGCTGTACCTCCTCCACAGCTGTGAGGGTCAAAATACCACCACATGTTCCAGCCATGCCGTTGGGGCTGGTTTTCCAAACAGATCAGCTGGGCCATGCCCACTTGTTGCAGCACTTCCATATATTATATATATGAAGCCATCAAAGCAACATTTTGGTGTAGCTGTAACCCAACATTCGGTTAAGAAAAAAAAAGTTTTAGTATAATTTCTAAAAGGAGCACAATGTTTCTTCCAATTTTGTACTTTCCAAAAAACTCCGACAAGTAGCACCAACTTCATCCGTTTCTGCTTCTGGAAAATCAACAAAAGAGAAAACAAAATTGAGGAAACTCCCCGAAATTTCTAACGTCAAAATCGACACAAAAAGGGTTAAGCTGCACCGCCGAGACCAGACGAGCTGATAACACGAGCACATCTGTATCTCTTTTCCTCCTCTATCTCTTGCATCTCATCCACCTTCCTCCTCTTGCCTCCTCGTGTCTTGCATTCTCTCTCTTCTGACGCTCTCCTCCCTCCCTCCCCTCCCCGGCGTCCATTCATCCAATTAACAATAGCCCCTTCAGTTTAGTGTAATTTAGAACAGAACACAGCGGTTGTGGATGTTATTAGAAGCGGTATCAATCAGTCCGGGGACAGTAAGGAGACATCCCTCATGCCCCATCTCGTGGCTCCGCTGCTGTATTTTACGACCAGGGGGCTCCGACTGCACGGCTGGCATCACCCAGCCATCAAATAATAAAATAAATCAAAACATAAGAGTTTTGTCTATTTGCAATTTCCTCTCAGGTCTCCGAATATGAAACCAGATGTTTCCGGCATCCTGAAGATGCTTTTCATCTGCTCCTCTTTTCTTTTTTCCCGCCCCATGTCTGTGTCTCTTTTCTTTTTCTTGCTCTCGTTTCCCCACCACCACCACCAACCCTCCTCCTCCTCCTCCTCTTCTGCCTCCCCTCTGCTTTCAAAATTAATGTAAGCCCAGAAAAAAAAAAAAAAAAAGAAAGGAAGCTTATAAAAAGTGAAATGTCCTCTTTGCCCAAGGAAGTAGTCTGTTTTGCATTGATAGAGAGGCACAGGCAGCCCCTGGCCATCTGAGGCTGAGCCTGTTTTTCCTCTGCGATATCCTGCCGCCACATCTCTGCCTCTCGAGTGCGCCTCCAAGTAAAGCGGGCGGGTCAAAGCAATAGCTCCCCTTCCTCCCTCCTCTCCTCCCTCCATCCTCCTCCCCCCCTCTCTCCCCCCTTTCTCCCACCTTTTCTCCAATCCTCTAATTGGAGGTGCTCAGGTTAAAGAATGTCCTGGTTATCGCAAAGCCAGCAGAGAAACACAATTCAGCACTATAATTCCACTGATGAGTGACTTGCATTTTCAAATATTTAGCGTCGGTGTTTACACAAGCTGTGTGTCATTATCTCATTCATGCACATTCAAACGTTGACATGAGTTTATACAGGAGAATTAATTCCAAGTCAACCCCCCGAATGGGATTTTTAATAGATTCTGGATATATGTGCGGGAATTCATAACCGACTCTAAAGCGCGGACATTGATACCGTGTTTGTGTAATTCTCTCAGTGCAGTAAGTGTGGTCCCAGTCATCTCCCTTGTATGAAGAGGTTGTCTGTTTTATGCCTCTGGCCTCTGTTCATTTTTGACAAACCGTGCGTGCATGCTGCCAGTCACTTCCAGGCAACCACAGCTACAATAAACACCAGCCCTTTTTTTTTTTCTTCTTCTTCTTCTTCTTTTTTTTTTCCAACTCGAGGCCCTGGTTTGATCCCGAGCAGAACCCCGGCCAGCTCACTTCCTCCTGGGGCTTGAAAGCGGGGCCAAGCCCAAACA
Organism: Stegastes partitus; assembly: GCF_000690725.1. Taxonomy (NCBI): domain Eukaryota; kingdom Metazoa; phylum Chordata; class Actinopteri; family Pomacentridae; genus Stegastes; species Stegastes partitus. Next base: position 130,491 of record NW_007578887.1, on the reverse strand, counting down.
AACAGGAACTCCAACATATAAGGCAGCTACCCGTGAGCCCTGCACCTGCATAGTGTTACGCTGGACTTAACGGCTCCAGGTTTAGCCGGCCAGGGTTTATGTTTGCGAGCTCGGTGCTGCTGAAATTTGCAAAAGGAGCAGCGGAAAGGTTCCACGGCTGACAAACACCCCAGCCGGGATGATGTGTAGACTGTGAGTGCAGGAGCATGCTTGAATTTTAGCTCAAACGAAAACCTACATTTTAAGATATCATCTGACTTATTGCCCCCCAAAGGAAAATTTGCATTGATTTGCAAATTGAACAAAAACATTCTAAACTTACCAACCCCGTCTCCAAAAAAATGACATTCCTGTACAGCTAAGCTGCATTTTCTATTATATTTCAAGATGTATTTAAAAAAAAAAAAGAAAAGTTTGAGAGAGCCACAAAGTTTTTGGAAGTAGGCCGGAGGGAAGGATGGAGGCATAAGTCAGAAGACAGAAGTTTCCATCTCGGACCGTCAGTCTTCTGTTTCTTTCTGTGTATACTTCTGGTTTTTATTCGCTTTTTGGTTAAAAATTGGGAACTTGATGGTTCGGTTTAGGGAAATATCACATTTGGTAGGCGCAAAAAGTACATGTAATTGAAGTTTTGTTAAGTTTAGGCACCAAAATTAACTGATTAGGCTAAGAAGATATGATTCGGGGTAAAATATGACCCTTAGATAACATGTTTGAAGCCTATCCTCCATTTTCTGGGTAACCGTGATGACCCACTCAGTCTAATATATGATTGGTTGGTGAAAAAAGGAGCAAAGTTATAGAGTTAGGAATGCATTTGTGATATGTTACATACAAACAGAATCTGAAAACGTGACTGAGAATGCAGTTTAGTTGCATCGGAATGTAATTTTGTTGAGACATAATTTGTGAAAACCTTCATATGTTGCATTTATAAGAGCACCGGATCGCACTTTGCAAAAAAAAAGAATTAAAAGCAGGGATCTGACAACTTTGTAGATCAAATGTGCGGCGCAGCATGATAGAAGTGGGAATAAAACACAGTTGTTGTTGCTGTTTTTGCACAGAAACAGATCTTAAGTAAATGGAACTGAGCATTATTCGTTTGAAGGTCCCATATTGTGGCACTTTTCAGTAATTTAATCAAACTGTCACATGTCGCCACAGCTTGTCTTTCAGCTCAAAATACTGCAAAGATGTGCAAGTCGCTGGTTTTAGGGCTGCTGTAAATGGGTTGGTTTGTTCCCGCCCCCTTCAGGAAGCTACAGCTGGATGATTATTGGTTAGTGAGGTGTGACATCACACCCAGGTTGAATTCTTACTCAGCTTTGACTTTACAACAACCAGAAAACACATTTAAACTTGGTCCATATGGGACCTTTAATGTCTTGAGATGGTATCTTTATTGCTACTACAGGCAGAAAAAAGGACCAAAGTCTTTGATTGGAACAGGTTTTAATGCCTCATTTGTCGTGTGAGTAGGCCTTAAAAGTCTTGACATTTACCTTCAGCGAGTGCAGGCAAGAAAAACATCCCTTCTGTTTACAAAAATTAAAAGAAATTCCTCCTTTTCAGGGCAAGCAGAAATGTAAGTGCTGACATCTAACAGCATTTTACGCCTACTGTTAAATACACCAGTCCAATTACGGTTGTCCTCGTTAACGTGACAGGATGTCAAACAAGCACTTCCTGTTAACTGCCTCTTATCTTAATTGGTCTAGTCTCAGAGGAGGGTCCGGCTCTGAGCTCACTATGGTCACAGAGTCTGCTTCTTGTCTGGCTCAGCCCAGCACGGTCTCATTTTGCTGTCATCGCAGTCTGTACGAAGGTGAAACCACTTCTTAAATGTTTTGGAGACGTCTAACTTTTATCCAAAGTGCCAGCCGAGTACAGACGTCGGGGCACGATTTTTTTCGATTCTAACCGCAGGAAAAGTCAAATCTTTCGACGGAAATATAAAGCATGTGTCCAAAAACTCCCTGAAAACATTTACCTCCCCGATCATTAAGAATGGTAAAAAAAAATGTGGCTACGACGGCAGAATCCTTCTCGGTACCTTGCGTACTGTCACTCAGACGTCCAAGCGTCGCCTCCTCTTTAGGGTTCTTGACTATGACCAAGAGCAGCGCTCTTAATAAAGCCCAAATGCAATCTCCCTCTAACCCCAATGAGATGGCGGGGCTCCTCAGCGCCTCCATAATGCACTATTCATGCTTTTTATTAATCTCTTTTTCCTCCAGCCATTTTTCAAATCACTCCTTTTGTTTACTCATGAATATTTTTCTGCCTTGTTGCGGGTGGAGTGGAGTGACGGGGTGGGGAGGTGGGTGGAGGAACCCGACAACAGAGAAAGTAGGGAGGTGGTGGCGGTGGTGGAGGGGGGGAAAGGACCACAAGCAAAGGCGTAGGAATGGCCTCGTGGCGCTTCATCCGTGGGTAATTTGTGGCGGGGAAGCCTTGTATTTCATCATGGGATAATCTAACCTTAGAGGTGTTTTACAGACTTGCCTCCGAGCCCAAAATAGGTCACTTAAGCAGGCTTAGCAGGCGAGGCCAGTCTGATGCGAGGGCCCAGCACCCCAGGGACACCTATCCGCGGTAATTGGTGGTTATGGCCTGGGGTTTTTATAGGCGATGAACAAAGTTGGCCTAATGTCACATTTAGGACAACGGCGTCTTCAGTCCTGCACCGGCGATGGCACGGGCTCATTAACAAGCTCCTAATTACAGAGCGAGTGAGCGCGGCTATATGGAAGCTATATGGAAAACCGGTAATTTCTCATTTCGTAGTAGTTCACCGATGTTAATTTCCTCCTTTTTTTGGCAGGTTTGCAACACCCTACTCTGTGTGTTTGATACAAAGGGATGGTGATCATAATAGGCCGGCTATAAAAAGTACCCAGCATTAGGCTAATCTGTCACCCATTTCCATTTTTCTCATTTTTTCAGATCCAACGTGAGAGGCAAAGAGTGAGGTTGTGCGCGCAGGAGAGAAGGGGTGGGGGGAGAAAAGGCGTAATGAAAAGGGCCTAAATGACAGTGGGTTGACAGTGGGATTGGCTGGTAAATGACTGCGGAGTGGCTCGCCTGCGGAGAGGGGATGGAGGAGGCTCCCAGTAGGCCTGATTAATTCCACTCTCGGCGGCTGCCAGGGGAGAGCCGGGGTTAGCGGCTGCTCGAAGAGGAGCCTATTACCAGTACGGCGCTGAAACTGATATAATCAGCTACACAGCGACCCGGCCTTCCCCGAGACAAACTTTTCCAGGACTCGCTCCCCATTCATTCCACACGGGGACTTAAATACGACGGCGGGGAGGGCGAAGGGGAGCGACGGGGTTGAGGTGAGGGAGGGCGCCGGGTTTGGAAGAGGGGTACAAAGGATTTTCTTTTTGAGAGATGGTTAGGGGAGCTTTGTAAGAAATCCTCTCTGCTGTTCTGACTGCACTCTCCCTCACTCTCCCTATACCTCTGTATCTCTTTATCCCTATCTCTCTCTCCCTTCTTCTTCTTCCCTCTCTGGCTGATTTCCTGCAGCTTTGATAGTGACAGACCCTCCCATGTGGCAGCAGCTTTAACTCTGGTCAGATATGAATATGTCACAGCTCTTAATCCCAGACGCTTCTCTCGCAGCTTCACAAACCGCGGCGAGCGCGGCACGTTTTATCTGATGTGCTCGCTACAATATGAAGCGTTCCCTCCTATCGTTCTCCTGAACCCTGCTCCTTGTGTGTTCATATTCTGGGTCAATCCCACAAAAAAAAACAGAGTATGGGACAGCATATGTTACCAACTCCGAGGTGCATGCTTGGGGAGAATTACAGGATTACCAATTTATCAGTGTGTCTGCTTCATTTATATTTACCTGTAGTTGGTTGTAGCCAGCACCACAAAGTTGAGAGTCGGTGCAGAAATGCTCTGCTCCAAGTGCTCCTGCCTCGTTTTCTAAAAAGTCCTTTTCTGTAAGTGCCTAAAGAACAATCTGCCATGTGTGCTAGCTCTCCTAGAAATGTGTCATAACAGCAATCAACTTGACTTTAAATTTTGGGGGAACAAGAAGAAGTCGCAGATATGGTGAGTCGGTGAGAAGCAAGCGGCTAAAAAAAAAACATAATACAGCACCTAGTTGCCATTCTGCAACAGTTCAGGTTCCGTATGTTGAATTTCCCCCCTCAGACACTTCAGAATATAACAGTAGAACTCAGTTTAGACATTCACAAACCAGTAAATTTCGAACAAAACAATGCGCATGTTCTTGGCGGACTCGTGCTTGTGGGTGTTGCGATTTGTATTTTCTGTTTTTTGGGTCTTCGGCCTATTGCGTATCGTTGGTAGTTGTGGGTTGTTGGTTTTTCGGGTTCCTGCTTACTTGTTACCTTTTGTCCTTCTTGCATGTTTTTTGGTTTTTCGTCGGTCGTGGTCGAAGTTTTTGGTCTTTTGTTTGTTGATTGTGGTTTGCTGTTCGCTCATCTTGTTGACAGTTTCTGGTTCTTCACCTGTATATCGTCACAAAAATGTATCATCTAATGTTGATTGGAACTTTTTTGGGTTTAATGCGAAGAGGCTTTTAGATTTCTGCTGGATGTCAACACACTGGAGATGAACAGGAGTTTGGTAGTGGCCCCTCAAAGTATTGACAATGAGACTGACATGGCTTTCAAGAAACAAAATCCAGGTTACTGTAGATAAGGTACAGGCCACAAATGTGAAATCTATTCCTGGTGAAGTCCCTTAAGTGTCTCGAGTGATCTCACGGTAGAATTCATTGTATCCATCATGAACATAGATTATGCCTGATATACAGTTAACCACGTCTTTTGATGCTCTTGTGTTAAATATCACCGTCTCCTTGTGGCCATTTCATCCCAACTGAATCCACCTTAGAATAGTCCGAGAAGCCAGAAAAGCCGAAACTCTAAAGCCGTCCGTGGGCTCGACACCGCCAGAGGTGTTGGAAGTGAGAAAACATTTCTCTTTTTTTCTGTTGCAATTTGGGTGAACCAGCCTTTTAACCACGTGCCTCTTGGCCCGTGGATGAGCCGCCGCAGTCAAGGATGCGCAGCCACTCCGGCACACCCACACATGTGCGCGGACACAGCCATTTGTGTCCATTACACAGTTCCATTCATGTCCCAGATAGAGCAGGCCTCAGCCTGAAAAATGTCAGCCCTCCGCTCTATATATCCCACCCATCGCTGCCTCCCTCCACGCCGAGAAAGGTCATGAATAATACATATTAAGCACTGTACTGAAGGCCGAAACCGAACTGTTAAAATATTGATCTTGGCCAATCATAATAAAGAGAAATTACTGAAAGCGATCCATCACCATAAGCCAAGTGTCTGCTACTACTCCGGGCTTAACTTGCTCAATTTCCCCCCTCTGTGTAGCGCCACATTATGGCTCAATAATAATAAAGATGATATCAGCAGCCGCAATTGCCGCCGTGTGCGCGGCGAAAGGTAGTGTGTTGTCATGCAAATTAAGCGACAACAAATCCATAACACGACTAAATATATTTGGAGGATTACGTCCCGTTCATCTGTGGAAAGAAATAAATACTTTCAATATTTGCCAGCGCTCGCTCATCTCTGCTCTCCAGATTCCAAATGGTGCATGACATTCGGGTTGTGTGTGAGGTGCGCGCGGGTAGGAGGAGTGTTTATTTGCATGCGGAGAGCAAATTTGTGAGGGTTTTTTTTTTATTGTATTGTACATGCAAAAGGCACAAGTGTGTGTCTTTGCTTACACGAGCGTGTGAAGAGAAATCTCTTGCTCTTGTGTGCATGTGTGCGATTCCAAATTGTATGATATTGCATTGTGTCAGCTGTGAGTGCCTGTTTATAAGTGTGATATGGGGAGTTGTTGTGTAGGCACACACAATTGTGGCGTTTGTGATCATGCCAAACATTTATTATTTTTTTTTTCTAATCCTGCACATGTGTTCGTTTAAGTGTTCGAAGATGAAAAGCGGCTAACCGGAGGTTCGGAGACGCCTTAAAGCGGCTCTGATCAGATCAGCCGCTCCAACCCGCGACTCCCGCTGACATTTCACATGGCCATTAATAGCACCTAAAGGTGATCATACAAGGCCGCCTGCCCAACTAAGCGCGACGTTCCCACACTTAATGAGTTTTTAAATATTAAAAGCAGCACACATCGTCGCCACTATTGTGAGCTCTTAATTTACCAAGCAATTAGGCGCGGGCCCTCATTTATCAGCGTGTGTTCATTTGCTGAAAACCTAGTCACTTTTTATTAATCGATGCCATAGAAACAGCGAGGTGAAATTAATGTGCGCCCAGCGGAGGTCACGGCAGCCGTGCCGGCTAGCTGCGGCTCAGTGAAACGGGAGATAAATAGGAAGCGTGCTTTGCTAGTTACACCAGAGATATGTCGAAAGCGTCGGCACGGCGCGCGCCGAGGGAGCGGCCTCGGAGATAAGGAGGAACGTGGCGTGTTTTTTTTTTTTCTGTGACCATCTGTTTTTTTCTTCTGCTTCCCCCCTCTGCCTTCTTATGCAAGGAGGAAAATTAGTGAAATGCCTTTAACGGGATAAACAATTATAGTTTTAACCTTGGTGCTATGTTGCTTTCCCTGCTTCATTTTTTTTACCGCACTGCAAGGAACCGACTTACGATTCATATAGAAGAGGTTTTCCTGTAAAATCTTACACCTATGCATCTTTAACTTATACTATTAGACGCACAATACTTGTCAATAGGTTAATACGCAGGTTCCTTTGTGAGGAAAAAGCGTCACCCACCCTCTTAAATCTCTCCGCATGCGTGATATACCGTCTCACTTGAACACAATCAAAGCGCGGCCCGCCAGTAATGAATGATGAGACACCTGCTCGGCTCGTGTTTACAGCGGCATGCTAATGTTAGCTCTACCCTGGGATGGCGATCCACTGCGATGTGCACAGGTGTTGTTTGCCGCGTTGCCCCTCACTGCTGCTGCTGTCTGTCAGTGCCGGCCAATGTGGGATTCCTTAATCTCGCCGGCGCCGCAGGAGTGGGCAAACATACTGTACGTCTGCGAGATAATTCCACCGCCTCATGTACACCGCACGGATGTTGCTCCTCCAAGCTTCTGTCTTTTTTTTGTTTGCTTTGAAACATTTCTATTACGGTGGAAAGGATGTGGATTGTGGCAAAGGAGGCAGAATGTCCTTATTGATGACGGCAGAAGGAAAGAATAGTTTGTTAAATGTTAAAATACACCTCCATCTCTCCAAATTTCACATCTTTTTCTCTCTAGTATGTTCTGCAGCTGCCTTTGCGAAGCGCGTAGCGTTGCATACGTCATCATAACACTGCTCAAGCTTGCTTATGCCCGTGCAAGACGTATATCATACATCTTCTGCTGCACAGAGGATTGTGGATGGTTAGAAAAGCATGCAACATGCAGAATATCTCGGTATTTTTTGCAATTGGCGTACCATATATTGGGACAAATACTGTATTGTTTCCTAGCATGCTATATGATATGGTGGCACAGGTGTTGGAATGCAACCAGTTTCTACTTTTGCATATTGTGTTAAATAGCACTGAACTTCTGTTAGCATGACAGGACATTGCTTGAACGCATAAAGAGCTTCATGTCTCGTCTATGAAGAGCCATAATCACAATTTCCCATAGTGCAATGATGCAAATCCTAACAAACGGCACAAGAACCTGCAACCAGCTAACTGATAAATGGCTCAAACGGATGGAAACAAGTGATCAAAACTTCCTAAAACTTCTCCTAAAGATGAAAGTACTCGCAGGTTTGTCGTCATAGTTTCTTACATCCACTACTTTTTCATTGTGACGATGGTTTCGGAAAAGTTCTAAGCAACAAAACTGCGGAAAAAGTGGCAAATCAGTCGACTGAGTTAGTTGATAAAGTTCTATAAGAGTCGCGCCGTGAAAAAACTTCAATCAGCCCCTCGTGTTGTGTTTCCCACCGTCTTCATTTTCACTGCACAACCCACCGCTCCTCCTCCCTCCCTCCTCCCCGCCCTCCCAGTCCCCGTGTGCCCCTGATCCACGACCCTCAGGGGTGTTTGCGGCAGACTGTGATGGGGCTGTGCCAGGTTGTTGCTGCTCCAGCCTCGGCCCCAGCCCGTCCCGGGCCCGGGCCCGGCACTGCGCTAATATGCTCCCATTCCTCATCCAGACAGTCCGTAAAGCACTGGGGCAAAATATTCTGTCTCCCTGAGCAGCTCCTAATAAATTGTCCTTTCATCGACGCGCAAGACAAATTTTGCCTTCTCTCCCCCTCTCCCTCCCTCCTCTCCCTCTCACCTCCCCCTATCTCGCTGCACTCTTTCTCCGGAGCTCCCTCTCTCCCAGTTCCTCAGCTCCCTGTGGTTTTAGTGAAACTGGCACACTCACTCTACCTCTCAATAAACTACAGGGATGCCAGGGGCACAGCTCAGTTGGCCAGAGCCCTGTGCAAAAGGCTGATGGAGAGGAAAGGAGGCAGCTGTATGTGTGGGGGGGGAGGAGGAGGAAGGGAGGCAGGATTAACAAGGTAGAGGAAGAAGATAAAAAGAAATAAAGAGAGGGGGAATATTATTGTGCACAATCCTCCACTCCTCTCTTCTCTTCCCTGTCTCTCCTCCCCACGCTGCCACAACACGGCACCGCTTCCGCTTTGTAATTGCGCAATTAGTGCCACAGCCTGGTTTTCATATATCACAAATGGCTAGCTGCTGCTATTAAAGCAGCCCCAGCGCCGGGCTAGCGGGCATGGCTAGCCGAGGTGCATTAAGGGCAGCGTTTTGTAAAATGTGAGCCAATTTATCATGATCTGTTTTTCGCTCCCACCCACTGCTAAAACGCCCCTACTCCCTTGTCTTTGAGCCTGACCTTGCGCTGAGCTTGTGTGTGTGTGTGTTTGTGTGTGTGTGTGTGTGTGTGTGTCAGCGTGCGGAGGTTCAATTTGCTCATTGTTACTTGCTTGCATAATTTCAGGCGGCTGGCTCGGCGCAGAGCCTCACACTGAGCCACACACATGCCTGCAGTTACGCACACAAACACACCTTTCGCACACACACCTCCGCAAAATAAAAAAAAAAAAAAAGAACCACCACGCCGGCCACTGATTGCTTGCGCCGCCACTTTGCCTTCCTCTGTCTCTCATTCCGCCACTCTCTTTTCGTTCTCTTTCCCCCTCTCCAAGCGAAATCCACTCATTTATATGCCGAGGCTAAACGGTATTCATTTGTAAGATGGCAAGCGGTATAACACTGGTAATTCCTCCTCACCAATTTCCAGCGCACTTTCCCCTTTAGCTGTCATAAGCAGTGCATTAAGTGAGTGAGGCAAATCCGCTCCCCATTCTGCACCATCTCTCCCTTTTTTCTTTTTTTTTTCCCTTCCCGCCTCGCTGTTCTCCATCACCCTGTCGTCACCCTCCCTTCTCCACGGTTGCATGTTGCTGCTGTTAAGATTTACAACGCACGCCTATTCACTCAACCATCCTCCCTCTCTCTCTCTTCCTTTTTTTTTCTCCTTCCATTTTGCCGGGTGGTGGAAGCTGGAGATGACACCCTGAGCTCATCAGAACCCTGCCGGCTTTTCGCCCCGGAGAGCCGCCCTGAGCGCCAGGGCGCAGCAGGCTGCACAGCAGATACCTTAGCCTGCTCCAGCACACCCTGCTGAGCAGCCCCGTAGCCCAGAGAGAGAGGCTGAGCCAAGGGGGGGGGTGGGGAGGAAGGTGGGATGAGGCTAGAGGAAGCTGGATGAAGGGATTTGAAGGTGGGGTTATGGAAGTGGAAGAGGTGGAGGAGGATGAAGGAAGAAAAGGGGGAGTTGCTGAGGAAGGGTTTGGAAGCAGTCGTTGAGGTTTTGGATTTGGATTATTCTTTTTAATGACTGACAAATCAACATTCAAGCATCACCCTAGAAATCATTCGTTAATATCTGACCAAGCCCAGCACCTTCGACTCCTTTCTAATCATTGATTTAACCTCTAAAAACTCAACTCGGTGTAGCATACATTCAGATTTAAATCACCCCTTTATGCCTCCAAATGGCTCAGATCGAGCTTCCATCCTTGAGAATGCACAGATCTTTGAAGTTTTTTTTTTTTCTCCTCTCTCTCTGCATTCATCCCTTCCCACTCATGGCAGCCTGAGCTCACTGGATAACCTTTGACTTTGCTCAAACACTATAAAAACACAACGCGCGGTGGTAAGTCGGAGTATTTGGTGTGTTTCAGCCGCGCGGGTTCAAACTGGAAAAACCGATCCGGTCATCGGTGAAAACGCTCTGCCGTGGCGTTGACCGCTTGTTTCACCCGTGATGTGTTTTCCAGCATATAAAATAGAGCATATGGAAGTGCTAAGGAGGAAAAAACAAATAGAAGAGGCCTTAAAAATCAAAACCTGGGCAGTTTGTTAGCTATGAAGCATGAATTTCAGGTTTTTGTCAGATCTACAGTTGTGCATCTGGATGGATTAATTCTGCTTTTTATTTTAGTTTTTTAGAATTTGAGAAACAAATCTAAAGAAAGCAAGTGTGTACATGTAAAAGCACATCAGCAGAGTGATTTTTAAACTCCAAAGAGCTGCAGAGTTGAGTTGTAGTGGTGCAACAAATACTCAACTGCATATCAAACAATATTGAAAGCAGCTGCCTCAGACGAAGAGAGCTGCAGCTATTCATTGGAAATAAAGCAGCAGCTAAAGCTTTCTTTAATTTCTGTTGCGCTGGCGGCTATTAAAATTGATTATTGATTGACATATTTGTAGGGGCAGGTGTTCACGCTTTGAGGCCTTGAGTTGGAGGGTGCTGGAAGCCAAAGCGGTGCTCACATCTCCGGCAGTTTAATTTAAAACTCTCCAACACTGCAGGTACGCTTCTTTTTTTCCTTATCCCATCCCTTTCTGTTACATTCTGCAGGTCCTCCTTGACCTTCAGCTTGTTCCCCGAATGAACGTTCAGGCCGGCGAACAGTCCCATCCGCAAAACAAACCCAGACGAGTAGACAAATATCCGATTTTCTCCGCGTTGACAGCCGCCTCATCGCGTCACCAACACTCAGAAAACCCTTCAAACGTCTCTATTATTGCGGGTTACAGTTGTGGTGTAGCTGACAGCATAATTATCAGGTGGTTAGCTTTATAGTATTCGCAGATAACAGGTTGTAAAGTTGTCATATGAGCAAATATCTTTTTTTTACTATATATGGAACAGATGAGCATAAACAAACGACCGATCGAATGCAAAAACAGGCTCAAACACGCGCTGACCAACACTCAGCCACTGAGCTACCATTTCTGCCACCTTGGCGTTAATGTGTTTGTCTCTACTTGTCAAACACCCACTTGTTTTGAATTTTCCACAAGAGTCTTGGCACCGTTGCCTCGTAGCGCCGGCAATGCGGACAAGAGAGCAATCATTGTTTTGTTGTTTAGAGTGCCGCACGAGTTGCTAACTTTTTGGAGGACTTGGCAAGGGTCCCTTTTTTTTTTTCGCCTCACCCCCCATTTTGATGATAAGTGGCCAACTACCAGCACAGAACGAGGTCAACGCAGGCCAGCGGATTCAACCATTTTTCCCCTCAGACGGGGGGGTGCAAATTGAGCGGCGACAACGCGCGAATGAGACGCCAATTGCATCCATACATCTACTCACATATTCAAATGAATCTAAATTTCAACCCAAGGAGCAGCGAACGAAGGCATCCTTTTTTTTTTTTTTGGTTAAATTCCCTCTGCGGCACAACAGAAAACACTCTGCTGTGCCGTCTCTTCATGTGTGTGCCAGTGGAGAGGATGAGATGGTGGCAGAGGGGTTATGTGAATGGGTGTTTGGCTCCACAAAAAAATATGTTTTTTTCAGCCTAATAGTGATACCATTACTGTATAATTGCTATGTTGTGTTGATATTCAGCATCTTAAAATTCGATTCTTCTCATCAGGCTGCGAGAACCATTAGGACGGCATTATGAGGCACTCAAAATAACGAAATGCTGTGATGTTAACCAGCATTTTAAGGCGGTGTTATCCAGCTGTGTATGTTTGGTGAGCTCCAGTGTGGTCAGAGAAGAACTAAACCTTGTACCTACACAGCTTACAAGTCATCCTAACATGCTTCGACATACTTTTATTGAACTTAGCTGCCCCCATTCATGCATGAGGATCTCAGTGTGCTCCAATTGTAGACTGAAAATGGATGGTGATGGATTGGCAGCCTGTTTAGGGCGTCTCACCCAACGCCAGCTGAGCTCATGACGCTTTAGTCGCATTTGTGCCAGTACAGGACGACCATTAGTTTGAATTTGGGCCCCTTTGGCCGGTGCAGGTGGTTGCCACAGTGGCGGAAAGTAGTACATGTTGTTCCTCGGTGGCTCAGTCCGTCCCTGAATGAATGAATGTGAAAACAATCAGGGAAGAGGTAGAGGACGTGACGCAAATACACCTGATGATAAAGAATGCAAAAGCATGCAGAGAGATCTAGAGGGTCGACACAATTATATAAATGCTAATCACAGTTATGATTTCGGTGGAACATGTGCCCCGCTTGTAGAAAGTCTGCACGTTGAAAACAGCCTCTGCAGCCGGCTAGTCAGCGTCTATTTCAGCCCGCAATGTGTGGCGTTAAGGGACCATCAGTAAATTGTCCATGAATGAGCAGCAAGTGAGCAGTTTAGCATGTGTTCAGGTTGTATTGGTGGCAACATCCAGGAAGAGACTGGGAACAAAATGCCAACGCAAACATCAACTCGCTGCCAATCTTGACAATAATGCACAACTAGGGCGTGCAGATTTGGACAATTATTCATCAGCATGCAAGGCGGGTTAGTACCATGCATGTGGAGGTGGGATCAAATCGTGTGGTGGAAAAGTTAGTCAGGAGTAGGAGGACGATTGAATTCATTGGGAGTTTTGGGGTCAACTTTTTAGCCAATTTAAGGAATTGCGGTTATTAGCGGTTTAAATTTTTAGGCCAGATGTTACCATTGATGCTGGTTCGCGTCCCGGTGGGGGCACCAGAATCTTTCTGCGTGGAGTTTGCATGTTCTCCCCGTGCAGCGTGGGTTCTCTCCGGGTTCTTCCTCCCACAAGGTCCAAAAACATGTTGAGGTTAATTGGTGATTCTAAATTGTCCTTAGGTGTGAATGTGAGTGTGCTTGGTTGTCTGTCTCTAAGTGTAGCCCTGTGAAGGACTGGTGACCTGTCCAGGGTGTCCCCTGCCTTTGCCCTGAGTCAGCTAGGATAGACTCCAGCCCCCCCGCGACCCTCGTGAGGATTAAGCGGTGTATAGATGATGGATGGATGGATGTTACCATTGATGTTGGGTTGTAACGCCAAGCAGACAGTTTGTTTTAAACCTCATTCCAAAGGTGTTGGATGGGATTCAAGTTGCAGGTCAGACCTGGTCACCAAACCATGTCATCCTGGAACAGAGCAGTCCATGTTGCACTGTTAATATCTTCCTTCATTAGAAAAAAACACAATCTTCTTGCTGATTAATGCAACCAAAGATATTTCTGTGTTGTTCACAGCTGCACATCTTCAACTCTTGTGTATCTGGTGGTATAAAGATGCCAGTAGGTGACCTGTGCGTTGCGTTGCTCTCGCCCTGACCTGGCAGATGACACCGCATCAGTATTCAGCTCTCGTTGTTTTCCAGCAGGAGAGCAGAGGTCAGATTTCGGACCCCCACCCGCCCTCCTCATCCTCCCACTAACCACAAGTCACTTCCACGCCGACTTTATCTGTCTTCAGATAAACTGTAAATGCATCTCATTGCTGCAGTTTGGAAGTAAACATTTTTATCTTTTTAATCACAATGTTTATGAATTAACACAATTCTCATTTGGAGGCTTTGCGATAACAAACTACTGATGCACATGATTGAATATTTTGACATATTTACAGTAGTTCAAATGCCTTTCCTAGACATCCTTTAATATTAATAATTCTTTGGGGATTTTCTCCACTTAACTTAATCTCCCTACAAGGATTTTTCAAGGCAAAAAAAAACAAACCCTGCACTTTTTCTGAATTATTTGTGATTAACCACACTGCTCTACATATTATTATTGTTAAAGAATATACATCCAGACATGTGATGAGGAGGGGGAAATGTGCATCGGAAGATAAACCCCAAAATAAGTTGTTACAACACGAAAAATGGTGGCACTTGTAAGAGGTGTTAACCAAACAACTATTCTTGGATTCTTGTGTCCGCCGTTTCCAAAGAAGTGCAAAAACACACACCTCAGAAGGTGACACGGCAGATAATTGAAATTTATTCCCAATTATGCGTCACAACAAACAACTCTCTCCTCGCGTCTTTCCTCCTCCACTTCTTCTCCGAGCAGGCGACGGCGGCGCTGCCTTCCTGTGGGGAAGACTCGGGCTTTGGCGCCGGGGTGTAATAGCTGAGAGAGTTAATGTAGCTTAAACAGCCAAACTAATTGTCCCTGTCTCTGTCATATTTGTCTAGCCGAACACTCCTAAATACCACAGCGATTAATTACCTCGCAGCCAGGTATGTGGAGACAGCATCTTCTCTCGCACACACACACGCTTTGTGAGCGAGTGTGTACACGGGACGGCATTTATTATATGTGTGTGTGCGCTATATGTTTGTGAGAATGTCAAGCCAAGTGTAGGCAAGGGAGTACTTGTCCCTCCTTACCACACATATTAACGTGATGGCTCGGTTTTTTCTTTTTTTAGCAGGGGCAGCGTTTGATGTCACTAAGTGGTGAAGCTTAACTCTTTCCTTAAGTCTTAATTAAAGCAGAGATATGTCGACGGGTAACAAATGAAAGGAAAAACCAACATGAAGTGACTCAGTAAGGCCACCAACACAGCTTCGGTGCTTGTTGGCGTTGAAGTCTCGGGAGGGATGCAACACCATGGTACGTGGTGTTTTGATGGTGGTGATCAGTGAATACGTCCGTCCAAAGACGTCAGGTGACTGCAAATGTCATGACATGATTCATATCATCTTCATAGTCGTCAAACCCTTCGTGTCCTGTAGCGCATTGTCATCTAGCAAGGGACCACTCCCATGAGGATAGAACTGTTAATCTGACTTAACTTTGCTTGGATTTCCTTTCCTCTAAGGGGACAAATAGACCTAAACCACACCAACAAAATGCCCCAGACAGCATCACAGAGCCACCAGATCTCCTTAGTGTAGGGGTCAAACATTCAGGCCTCTTGCTTTATGCCACATATGCACTCACCTACTTGTCGAGAATGTGCATCGGTGTGACTCTCAATGGACTAACAATCTGATCACATCCTACAATGACAGTCAGGCACCTGAAGAAGAATTGCTCCTCTGGTTTTCCTTACATTTCGCACCACTGTGCCATTGAACACAATGTCCGACCCTACTTACTCATGTCTTTCTTAAATATTGAAGCTCACTGTTCCAACTGAAGCCGTCTTTACGACTGAAGCTCCTGCCATCCGCGCCTCAACAACGAACCCTTAGATCTTTTCCTCTCCACATCCTGATATGAAATCAATCAGCTAAGCCTGCTCATGCTACACTGGATGCTAATTGCTTCGCTCCGCCGTGCAGTTCACCTGCATCTGGATTTCTCCCCTCGTTTTATTCAAGTTTTTCCTGAATCATGATACGACATCTGCGGTAGCGTCAGTCTTTCATCATCCCGGGGAAAGAAAAAAAAAGTGCGTTGCTGGAGCTTAGTAGTCGAAACATTCTAAGATTTAAACTGACGACACATGATTGGAAACTGAAACTATTGTGGAAGTGATTGTTTTGTGGATGTAGTTACCATGAAAATGTAAGAGCAAAGCAGCGTGGGTACTTTTGTGATTCTAGCTTGGTTTCATGCCGATCAGTAGACTTCACCAACACTATTTTTATTTTTTCTTTTAACCTGTAATCTTGAAAACTGTCTACGATCCTGCTGTTAATACAAACGTGACTTGTCGACATACAGCTCATAGAACTATATAGTGTAGCTGAAATACAGGTGATCAGATCAGACTCCAGTTTTAGATGGGATCCATTTTTGACTTAAAAAAAAAAACTTTATTTACTCCCCTTGTAGACCTTGTATGAATTGTCACTCAGTGCTGCGTTACACCCTTTTTTCAACAAGGTTATTCTAACTTATTCCAATTATTTTTAGGTTTTATGTTCAATAAATCTCATTCATACAAAATTTTTCCAGTTGTTTTTGAGTTTAAAAAAAATAAAAACAGCTATTAAAAGGAGACTTGAAGATGCTATTGGTGCCTCTAATGCCAAATAACTCAATACTTTATGAGAAATTAAGGCTTATTTCCAGTTTTATGACTAGTTTTTATCATGATTCATTCGTCATTGTGTTAAAAAGTCCCCCATGTTGATGAGATAAGAGAGGTGGCTGGTTTAAAAAACCTCGATTTGACACCAAATGCACAGACAATAGTTATAAATACGCAACATATCGAAGCATCTCATGATAAATGAAGATTCCCCCAGACTCCCTTCACTTTAATACTACTTTATGCACATCACAAGGCCAAGTTAGCAAGATATCTAATAAGTAGAATGCCCCCTTTAGGTTAACACGACCCTTGCTTTGCACCTTGAAGTAGAAAAATCTCCCGTCCCAGGAACCCTAATCCGAGCCCCTTCTCCAATCACCCCTGTTGGAAGCAGACGTTTTTCAAGATGGATGATGACAGATGGGGCTGCTTTTTTTCTTTTTTTTGCATTTTTCACCTCCGTCATTGCCGCTCCTTCCTCGCTTTGTGTCAGAATTAATGGAAATAAATCACATCGCATCTCGCACAGCTGACTGTGTAGGATTCTTCTCTGCGATACCGCTCGGGCCGTAGTTTGTTTGCGAGTAGTTTCCCCCCGCGCGCACGTGTGCACTGATCACGTCTACGTGTTGGGGCTTGTTTTGCCAAGATCAGAGGCAGGCACCCCGGGTGTGTGAAGTATTCCCATCATGCATCTCTCCATGCCTGGGCAGCCCACGCCCACTCATCATCCCCACATTAGCACTCATCTCTCTCCCCGCTATCTCTCTCATGCACACGCTCTCTCTTTTTCTTCTTTCTCATTCTGCCTGTGTTTCCTCTCTCTCGCTCTCTGTGATCTCTCTGTTTATGTTTGACCTTTTTGCCGTTCTGCACCGGCTAATGATGGTACAGGGATAGCAGGTGTGCTGCATTAGCCGACTTCTGCCGTGGCGGAACAAATTAGAGGTCCACCGACACCGAAGGCCAACCTTTCACCACCGATGCTCCCCGTTAGTGGCCGCGGAAAAAAAAAAAACAAACACACCCACAGATGCCCACACAGTCTCGCACAACACAGGGAAGATATGCAAACATATAGTGCCGGTTAAACACGCATACACGCTTCCTCTCTCTCTCTCCGGGCTGTCAGGTGTGTGCAATTTGAGTAAAATGACACAACCCAGCCACATAATCTTCTCACCTGGAAAAATGGGAAAAAGAGGACAGGGGAGAACGTGGAGGCGAGATATATAATCATGCTTTGTTTGAACAGCGAGCCCGGGTTTACAAATACTACACTCTGCTGATTTTGCATAACTAGATGACGGTGTTGCTTTGATTTTTTTGTTTTTTTTTCCTCCCCACTCTCTCTCTCTCTCTCTGTGCATTAAATCTGAAGAGATTGAAAGACAGAAAGATGTGAACATAGAGGGGAGATTACCGCCTCTCTCACACACACACACGCCGTTCCCTGCATTAATAATACGCAAAACGCCGCCTTGTCTCGCTGCCTTCAAACCAACTGCTCCACTCTGACTTTGCAGAGTCAAATCCAAGCAGGCCTCCTTCGGAAAATATCAAAGGGGAACATCAGCTTGATTTGGACCCCCGCTGCTGCTGAGGATTTCAGTTTGTAGGTTTGCATGAATGCAGATGTGAGCGCACGTGTAGCGTTTGTTGTCGGAGAGGGGAGGAGAAGGCGTGGCAAAGTGACGAATGTTGGTTGATTTGTCACGCACCTTCAGTCTGACGACAAAGGCGCGTCAAACAATCCCAGAATTGAGATGCAATTAATTTTGAATCTGCAAGTCAGCATCTCGTAGCGTCCAATTACGTAGCGTGGAAAACATTATGAAACATTAATCACGGGGGGAGAAATCAGATGTGTGGGCCTGTTTTGCCGTGCTAGCCAATAATGATGATAACTACTGATGCATATTTTGATAAATATTAGAGAGTTCATCCTCTGTTGGAGATGAAGCAGATTTTTCCGTGCGGCTGCGGGGATTTTTGGGGCATCTTAGGGCGGCCCATACCTTTTGAGCAAGTTCCAATCTCAAGAACCGCCCCTGTAGAACCTCTTTCAGGGAGAAAAAGTACATATTCTGGTGTAGAAACTTCTAAGCAGCCCAAAACACTGCTGATTAAAGCCAATTTAAGCTTTCCACATCCATACATGTAGCTAGAATTTGGTCATCTGAGGAAGTCTGTGAAGGCCTGTGAGGGTGATAATGAGTTAGAAAGGAGCTCCAAACATTTGGCATTTGGATCGTCCACACTACCAGACTGTCATGTAAGAGTGTACAAGGAGAATGTCGGCCATCTCCACCTTTTAGTGGTTACACTCTGCGATCCCAGGATCTACTGCTACTGCCTGTTCCCAAGGCTAGAACTGAACGGGGGGGGAAAAAACGCTTTTAAAAATGGTACTCCCTCTACCTGGAACACTTCACAAAAAGATCTGAAACTTCTAGAGCTGGTTTCTTTATTTAAAGTGTTTATAAATGACTTGGAGGGGAAAAAAACAGTCTGTAGATGTTTTAAGAGGTGATTATTTTGCTATTTATGTTCCTGATCTCTGCTGATATGTTCGTTTCTTATCTTCTAAATGTAATCTCACCATGTTTTATGAGTGTGATGTCCGTTTGGATGCGGTTGTGACCTCGTCTGTCTGTCAGTTGTGCTGCTGCCTGTCTTGGCCAGGACACTCTTGAAAAAGAGATTTTTAATCTCAATGAGCCTTTTCTTGGTTAAATAAAGGTTACATAAAATTTAAAAAATAAAAATTCATCATTACAATCAGAATCAGAAGAGCTTTATTGCCACGTGAGCTTGCACACACGAGGAAGTTGCTTTTGTTACATGAAACTAACAGTACTCACGAAGGGTTGGTTAAACAACAAGACAGCAAGAGCGTTAGTAAGTAATAAATACTTAATATGATGTACTATAAAAGTAGCTTTAGCCAGAAAATAGAATTTACGACAAAAAAAAGTGGCATTATATTTAGCACATTGGTGTAATTATTGATTTCCTCATTCATTAATCCAGTTGAACCTTGAAACTCTAAAGATGCTCTGATGCCCTTTTCCATCAAACACAGTAGGGACTTATTCCATGATTTCTCCAGAAGTCACACACTCTACCTAACACACCTAAGAGTGCATCCTTGTGTGTTTTTCCGTATTTGATACAAGGGAGAAGTAGCAGACCATTACCGGACTTATTGCAGCGTGAACAGAGCACGAAGGCTTGAATTGGCCATCAGTTATACTTAAAACGGAGCAGATTGGTTGAAAATGGATACGACGTCTTCAATGTCGGATTCACCACGTAGGCCAACAGAACAAACTCTGGAGTTACATCCACTTACGATTTATCATTTTGAGTTTACGTTGCGATAAGCTGTTGGACTAAAAGGGCCGATTATGGGACTGTTCGTACAAAAGTTACGTCTGCAGTGAGTTCCTACAGTAGAAAAATCTGCCTTTTGTAATCTACAGTTACACATCGTCTTTTACAAGTGAGTAATTGCAGCCTCAGTGTGGTATCTACGCAGATGCTGGTCCAGATGTGGAGGTACATCTGGGATGAAGTCGGGGCATCTCCAATGTCAACCAGCTGACTCAGTGGTGAATCATCACACCAAACATAGACGTTCATTTAGAGACAAATCAGTTTTCGTCAGCCTCTAATGTGTAGAACAAAATGCACAGATTTCTGAAGTAGATTTCCACATTATCTGTTTCCTGGTTCCCCAGCAACATACACACAGCTGCTCTTGAATATCCAGCGTCTGTGCACAACTTTGCAATCGGCCCTTTTTTTTTTTTTTGTCCAGTAATGGGAGGAAATTCCCGGCGGCGTCGACTGGACAAAAGAGCCCGTGGCCCGTCGCAAGTTTGAACAAGAATCAAACCCGCGGATGTTTAAGGATTACTAGTAATGGGGCGAGGGCAGGCCTCCAGCCCAGAAATTGTACAATCAAGTGAGATGTTAACATCAATTGTAGCCTTCAAGCGAGCCCTGAGGGATGAGTAAAAAAAAAAAAAAAGGGGACAAGGAAAATTAAACACACATTTGATAGGAGAGAAATTGCCCCCCGCTCGCCGTGTCGCCACCGTTTCACCTCCGCAAATGAGCACCTTTAGCTGAGGGACAAAAGGAGAGACCTTTGAAAAAAAAAAAAAAACTGGAAATCTGTTTCCCTATTTCCTTCTCTGTCAGCCTCGGCCAAACTGCTATTCTGTTGTCTGTCATCGGGCTTGCTCTATTACTGTCATTACAGCAATCGGCCCCAGTGGTTAATGTGTTTGTCTATGTACCCAAGTCAGTGGCAGCCAGTGTTTGAATGACACCCAATCTACATGTAGCGGGATTGCCTTCAGTTTGGAGGGAAATGGGAACCTGCCTTCTTGCTCTTAATCAGACATCTTTGATTGATCTGCCCCTCCGCCGCCTCTCTCTGGCGCGCGCACACTTTTGCTGACTGACATGCAAAGAAACACCTCTCCGACCTCGCCCTCCTCCCGTAATAGCTATAAAGATGTGTTCCGTCGTCTCGCCGAACGCCGAGGACAACTGAAAGCTTGACAGGCCGACTCTTGGCCTTAATGGGCAAACACACATCGCGGGCTGACACGTTCGCCTCTATTTTGAGCGCCGCTCTGAACCGCAGGAACTTGCAAGCTCGGAGATGAAAGGCAAACAGCAAAGACAGGCTTGAGGGGAGTCTTTCGCTGCTCTTCTTCTACTTCTTACTGCTTCAATCTAAGGTTCAAGTGGGACATCTGAGAACAGAGGGGGGTACGCCTCTGGAGAGGGTTCTCAATGAAAGAGTGCAAGAATTATCTGCCCAAGGCTTCCTTGTCTTCCCGGGCAAGTTGATTCCAAGTAACACACTGCCCACACTGTGAGAGGAATAGTGTGTGTTTTCTGAGGGAATCCAGTCCCCCAGGACTCCAGGGTTTTCCAGGCAGGCAAAGTGGGCTTTCCACAGATTTGTGTGTTTGTGTGCGCGCTCACGCACTGGGGATATTTTTCATCCACGCAGGCCTCAGGAAGCAGCGGTCTGGCCGGGGATCAGCAGCGCGTCTTAGAAGACACCTCTATGGGAGCAGTGTTTGGCCACTGGAACAAGTCTCACACACACACACACTTTGCCTCAGTTACCACTTCACGTCTGTACACATTCAAACACACACGCAAATACACTAATGGACATGTGCACACAGTCGGATTTACCCCCCTGACCGCCGTCCAAACACACACGTACACACATGCAGCCCCGACCGCAAACCATATATCACATTACAGCGCCTCAAATCTGGTCCCGGTCCCTCCAGAGGACAGAAAAATATCTGGGAAGAGGTGGGCCTCCAGGTCTCAGTGTCAGCAGCCGGAAGGAGAGATTCCCCTTGTAACATGACTAAACTAATTGCTGCTAAAATAAGCGTTTGACGAGTCTCCTTCCGAGCAGGGAGAGGGTGCACGATGCCGAAGAACGCTGCTGCAGTCGCTCCGCGCTCGGGCCTCTTTAAACATTATAATAATTGATAACGATTTTGGACAACATGGAATCAATCGCTTCGCTCTGGACTGCAGAATGTGTTGCTTTTCAGGGCGCGCGGCTGCCTCTCAGTCCAACCGAGCCAACAGATGCTCCAAATAAATCAGTTCCACCCTCACTTTGGCAAGAATTATGAAGTGACACGATTGCCAAGTAAAACACAAAAGAGTCCAAGAAAATATTGATTAAATATAGGTGCTCTGCGTGCACCAGGAGTTTCAGACAGAAGCGTCAAAAAAAAATAAAATAAAAAAATCGAATGTTTTGTGGCAGGCCTCACTTTCTCATTTAAACTTTGCGTCGCTGCAAATATAGCAACAGAATTTCTGGCAGGATTTTTTTTGAAAACTTTTAGGAAGGAACAAATATTTACTGAAATTTAAAATGCATGCAAAATGTAAATAAATTAGTGCTGAAATAAGAAGTTAAATTGTTAATTATTAGCCAATAATAGTTCATATTTAACCTCTTACGACCCGATCTTGATTGATATGGATTTTTTTATTTGCTTTTGTTTGATCAGATCAAATAGCAGACAGAATCGATAAGTATATAAATAAATAAATAATCTAAAGAAAAGAAAAATATTCCAAATAATATATATATTAAAATATTTTTCATAAAAAATATATTAAAAAATAAAAGTATTTATAATAAATAAATAAATAAATAAATAAATAAATGACAATAAATAACAATAAAATAAAAACAAATTTAAAAAAACTAAATAAAAATAAAATAAAAATAAAACTACTGTGATAATTTAACTCAAAATGTTTTGTCGCCAGGTGTTAAGAGGTTAAAGTCCTTCTCTGGTCACTGGTAAACCCTTAAATCCTCATCTCAATATGTAAAGGTTGCATATTTCTGAGTTTTTTTCCATGAAAATAATCCCTAATAAACCATCTGAACCCCCAAATCCACCAAGGCGCTTGAAATGTACGTTGTTTTTTTTACAAACTCATCAAAATTACACCAACTATCAGCCAGAAACTGTAAAAGCAGAACAAATTTTGGGGATTTTCAGCTTTATGATTGTTCTTAACTATTCATCTGTGACATGTGGCTCCATCTACAAAATTTGCCAAAGCTATTTTTTTTAAAAAACTGATATTTCACAATAAAAACGTTATTGTACATGTCTGTTTAAAAAATTGTTTGTTCTACTTAGTTCCTGTAAAAACTAAGAATTTTGTGCTTCTTAGCAAAACCATGAAGCCATGACTGGCTCCAGCTGACACATGGTGATGATTCAGGGAGTTTTCAGCTGAACTGCAGGCTGTGTTTACACAGAGCAGATGGCAGGAAAGTAAAAGTAGTGAAATGTCTGTGATCTGTAGAGCCACAATGTTTGATTTTTTGCAGTGTTTACCACCTGTACGCACTTATGTAGTACATGTTGAATCCAGGTATTAAATTAATGAAATAAGTAATCAAAAAAATTCAACTTTTATTTATTTTTTTTTAAATGATTGATGGCTGTAGAACTTTGTTACACTGCACAGGACACATTTCTGGGTTTGCTCTACCTCTAGCCACCGTGGTGCTGTTTCCATAGAGGTGCAAAACTTTAAAATTAAAAAGAAAAAAGCACCCTATAATTGCCTTAGTTTCAAAGGGTTAATAATAATGAAAACTATTTAAATGTGCCATTTTTAAAAGAAAAAAATGCCCCATTTACTGTAGTAGTTACATAGTTTTTACTATTTCCAATCAGAGTGAATTTAATTCTTTGCTTTATTGAAAGCCAGTCGGTCACATTGGACTCTGGCTTTGGTATTTTCTGACCAAATAAGTCATTGATTATTGACGAATGCTTGTTTGTGTCACACGGTGCAAGTAAAACACAATCTAATGACTCGGAAAAGAGAGACAATGAAGTATGTGAGGACATAGATCAGTGGTTTCCAGACTACAATATAAAACTCCAACATGGTGCCATTGCATTTCCCTCTCTTCTTCTTAAGTTCTAATCAAGTTAAATTGTCCAGTTTTTCCTCAAAATACGTACATTGTGATTAAATGAGTGGAGACGTACGGTTGAATCTTCCCTGATCATCATGTCGTGACCTCATCTCATCCCAGCTTTTATTTTCTTTCTCTACATATGTTTATATCTTATGTATATAAAAAGCACACATACAAAAAAAATGTTTGTTGCACCCGGCAGTCAGACTAAAGTAATTACGGCGAAAATGTGAAAACGCTGACAGTTACATATTAACGGCGCGAGCTGCAAGAGTTTAAAGCAGATCAGCTTTAAAATTAAACTGCTGTTTGATTGCTTTTCCTCTACTTCAGCCGGCAAACCGCTATTCCACACAGACCTCTAATATTGATATCACACAATTGGTATTAATAAAAAAACACACGGAATGCAGCTGCAGCGGCGGCGGCGGCGGCACATTCATCCGCCGCGAAACGTTCGGGGCGTTCTCTGCGAAATGAACCAAAGCCCGGCGAGCGCTTTGAAATTAAACGGTATGATTTGTTTGCCATGCAATGCATTACACCTGATTGTGTGTTTGCTCATGTGTGTTGAAGACGCAGCTAATGAGGCATTACTGGCAAGGGAAACCCAATCGATGGCGTGCTGTCGCCGGACAATGCTGATCAATTGTACTGTATTGACTGCATTTCCCCCTCATTAGCTTCTATGAGTGTGTGTGTGTGTGTGTGTGTGGCGGGGGAGTGTGTTTTGGGTAAACACACTCAGGTGGCAGTGAAGGCCTGTGCCATGTCTCTGCTGTGCTATGTAGGCTAGTAGCAGGCATGGGGGCACTGATTACTCTTATTAACACGGAGGGTGTCAGGCACCGGTCCAAATGGCACCGCGGCGACTGTTAGCTCACACACACACACACACACACACTTTACGCAGCCTGTTCGAGTCAAGAGCCCGAGCCAAGAGTCCCAGCTGAACCCTGCCGCTAGGCCCTCCGAGTTGCCACCAGCTCAGGAGGAGATCTTTGTAGAGAGCTGTCAGAGTTTTAACGACTAATATGTCGCCTCGCCATTCCAAAAAAAAAAAAAAACACCTGCGCTTTTTTTTTTGTCAAATCCTGTCTGGAATATTTCAGAAGCTCGAGAAGACACCTCATTTGTTTCTGAGGGTTTTGCTCACCTTTCATCCCGCCTTCTGTTTTTTTTCTTTTTGTTTCGCTCAACCACCACCACCTGCAGCTGACCATTCACAACCCGACACATGAAGCCATTTAGAGGCTTTTTGGGCCGCGGCCAACTTTGGCAAAAAAAACGCTTTCAAGTCGGTGAATTCGCAGCGTGCCACTCCAGCCTGGCAGATACCGAGCCAGGGTTCACATGCTTTGGTGCCGCTCATTGTGTTGTTCCATTATTATTATTTTTTTTATTATTATTATCTGGAGGGAGATAAAGTGGATTGTTTGATCCGTCCTGATCTTCGCTTTTTCTAGTGTAATTCAAACAGCTGTATCTGGCAGCATCATTTCCTTTTGTTTTATTGGTGACACTTTTATTTTGTTGTCTTCCAGTATATGGCTCCTCTAACCATTTCTGCAGTTATATAATGCTTCGGTTTATAGCTGATGACAAATAACATGTTGAGGACCATTTAGTAAGAGGGACGCAACATATATCTCTTTTTTTTCGAAGTCTTTGTATTGCAGTTTGACTCTATGGATCGATTTTCTCGTTTCAAGAATGTGACTTTGTAAAATTAACCAATTAGAATTTTGTTAGACTACAATCATTTTGCTCAACGCGGGTAAATTTACATCTTGTCGACATATTTCCAGCTCAGAGTGTTTGACGCTAGCAAATATTTCATTGCAGGTTTTGGGTGTTGTGCTGCACGTTGGAAGAAGAAAAAGAATGAAGCTCATTGCAAGGTATGTTGTTACACCAGAGATAAAGCCTGAGTTGGCTGGTTACTTATAACAACATAGGTGTTTCCAGTGCTGGAAAAAAATGGACATACTATAGATATTTTACGGCTTAGATTTATAATTTGCTTCAATGCTTGTCGTCTATCTGATGTCTGTGGAAACACAAACTGAAGTTGAGCCGAAATATCCCTGAATTTTTGTTGTTTAACTGTTTGCCACGGCTCAGGAGTGCAGGTTTTTTTGTTTTATACAGACTCAGGATGGAGAAAACTGTTTGTTTTTTGCATATTTTAAAACAAGATATGTAGATTTTATATGACTAAACCTTTCCTGACTAAATGACATCACACGAGTAGCTCAAGAACAGTTGGTAAGTTAAAAATCTGATGATTCTCTGCACTTTTTGCAGTTTCTAGCTCTGATAAATGGTGTAAATTTAGTGCTTTTGTGCCTGCTCTTCAAATCTACAGGCAGGTTTTGAGGTTTAGAAGGTAAAGCAGGATCCAACTGCATAATAATAGCTTGATCCAAAAGACGCAGGATGTCTGGATCACATGTTGGGCATTTTGAGTGTTAAGTCCAGAATGAAACATAACTTAAAGAGAGTATTTCACATTTCTAAACCA
>NW_007578887.1:89994-103607 GCF_000690725.1 Stegastes partitus | reverse complement strand
TTTTTTAAAAAAGAAAAGAAAAAAGAGTAATGGATCAACTCAGCAATTTACTTGTATATTTGAGCTCTGGAATCAGTTTGCCCCGTAGACTTTAATCTAATTTTCACGTCGGTGTCTGCAGAGCGACCGCGGGCTAAAGTGACTTTAATGAACCTTTCCTCGAGTCATTCGCCGCCACTGGACAGTCTGAAAGAATTGAGTTAGTGGAAAGAATAAACCTTCCTGCCACTTTTCATTCAGCATTCTCTCCCTGGTTTTGAGACATTGATTGTTTCAGAAAAAAAAAAACTTTGCAGGCTGAGGGAGAAACTCACCTAAAATTGCAAAACTTCTCAGAGGGGGAAAATTATGCACGGTTCCACGAGAGAGAGAGAGAAGACTGGCTTCACTGGGAAGTTCCCAGCAAGAAGTGGGTTTAGCTGAGTGTGAAGTAGGGCATTTGTGAAAATCAAGCATGCATTACTCAGCAAACCGATGAATGGGGAGAAGAAAAAAAAAAATGTATAAGATGCGATGTTGCTCGCTGCCTCCTCCATGTTGGTTCCGCAGTGCCTGTATCAGAAGAGCCCAGCTCCCCGACTGTAAGATGATTGGCTTCCACAGAACTTATTAAACATAATTGCAAACTAATTAGTACAGCGATGGCTTGGCACCTCCGTCTAGTGCCAGACACTCAATGTGGGTTTACAACATGCATTTAAATTTTACACTAATTACCAATCCCTGATTAATTCATGACTGGGGTGTGCTTTATAATAGTTATTAATAGGGCTGTATAGATTAGATTAGGAATTAATTTCAAAATAAAAACCTGGCATTACATGCATGGGTAAAGCCATGTGTTGCAGAGCGACCTGTGCACGCTGATGTATGTGTCGTGTCACAATGCATCGGCGAGGCGCTTTGATTTAACAATCAGGTTTGCTTTTGTGAAGCGGCAATTTGTGCGAAATCACTTGATCTAATGAGGATTTGCTTCAACCTGCTCGTCTAATGAGCGTTCGGATCCGCCGCTGAAACAACCGAGTGCACCCACATAACGTCGCTAATAACGCAATGAGAGATTCGAAATTCAATCTTCGCCGGCCAACCTGCAATGGACCTCGTAATTATAACGAGGGGCCCGCGAGTTCAAAAACGGATTCTCGCGCAACACATCGCTCCGTCATCATCGCTCCTCCAAACCCTTGCTGGGGGTCATTAGCTTCAAAAAGCGAAAGGCCCTGTTGGATGGTGACCTGCGAGGTTCTCCATCTCGCTCTTGAGGGATTAATCCTGGCCCACTCTCCTTGTCCTTCGCTCCAACAACTAATGGTCACAGCATGGACCTCACAATGCTTCCCTAATTTCCACTAATTGAACGGTCGTTAGCAGCCACGGGCCTTGGCACCGGAGCGCGTGTGGGTGTGCGAGCGTACGGATGTGCATGCATGCGTCTTCATCTAACTACACGTTTGCTTCCACATTCACATGTATTTGTTCTGCATCAAATGGCCTGGCACCGTTCGGTTGGTGGGTGGGTGGGTGGATGGGGTAGAGGAGGAGGGGAGTGAAGGGCACCGGTGGCACAGGGAGATCATTAATTCGCCCTGCCTCTCTGCACGGCTTATTTTGATGTTTTTGTAATGAGCGCCTGCTAGGGAGGGTAAACAGCGAGACTCGTCGCGGCCCCTTTGATGTCAAATGATGTGAGAGGCGATGAGGGTGGAAAAGACGTAGAGGAGCAGGTCTGAGGAAGGAGTGGATGCTGAGAGCCCCGCGAGGAGCGGCGAAGATGAGGAGAAAACGCTCCTAGGTCGAGTGGCTGCTGGTGATATCCTGTCACACACACACACACACACACACACACACAGAGGAAGGTGTGAAGAAACTAAGTTGGGTGTACGCGGCTTTTATAAGAAGTGTGCTCTGGCTTCGTGCCCATTCGAGCTGACGGTGGATGTCTGAAATGTCTCGGATGGAGCACAAGCAGGGACCGAGTGCTGCTTTTTGATTGTTAAAATTTGCCCATTATGTTGTAATTGGTGGGTTGAAGGTATAAATCAGACACGTGTCGGTGTCATAGGACAGACTGGGTGTAAGGAATCGACTTTAGACTCCAAAGTCGAGGCGTACAATTTGACGATTGTTGCCGTGATTTTGAAAACGAGATTCGAGCACAAACTTAAACTAGTTGGACAAAACAATCCCAACTCAAAGTCCAATGATAAGCTGTTTGAACTATTTTACACAATCAAACAGGTGAACAGAAAAATGTGACGTAAAAAAGAATAAACTCGTGATTAAAGTTGGGGTAATTGTTTTGGCTAGACCTCCTCTTGGTTTCCAGGTTTTATAAATCTCATGATGGGAGACCAATCAGAGGTGTTTTTAGACGAGGGTGTCCTTCCTATTGGCTGTTCTTTAAATGCAGGCGTGCCTTTAATGAAGGAAATGTTGCTATTCAGGCACCAGCATCACCTGTCCACACAGCAAACCAGCCTAAAGACAGGACTTATCAACAGGAGAGTCTAGAATAGTCAGATGCTAAATGCATTAAACCACGTATAGTTGGTGTCCATTAAGTGCTTTATTCTGATCTTGCCATTCTTGTCTTGGACATCTAAGCTGCTAACTTTACTTTCCTGTGATGTGTTGTAGTGTTTATGTTGGTGGATTTACCATGAAAGCAGGTGATGGTTAACTAAAACCAAAGGCTAATTCAATCTCAGATTAATGCTCGTGTTTGTAATCAAGCTGTGTTGTTTCATATTCATGTGTAGTGGGAGGAGCTTAAAGGGAGGCTGCAGGAGGAGGGCGATTATATATTTTTAAATCTCGATGCTTTTGTTTGTTTTCTGTTTCTAACTTTGCGCCTTAA
Source organism: Stegastes partitus (assembly GCF_000690725.1). Classification (NCBI taxonomy): domain Eukaryota; kingdom Metazoa; phylum Chordata; class Actinopteri; family Pomacentridae; genus Stegastes; species Stegastes partitus. The sequence goes on along the minus strand of NW_007578887.1, from coordinate 100,747 downwards.
ACCAAAGGCAGGTGGCTCCGGCTAATTCAATCTCGGATTAATGCTCGTGTTTGTAATCAAGCTGTGTCGTTTCATATTCATGCATATTTCTGTGCAGCTCTAGTGGGAGGAGCTTAAAGGGAGGCTGCAGGAGAAGGGCGATATATATTTTAAAATCTAGGTGCTTTTGTTTGTTTTGTGCCGACCGTAGCTTAAACCAAACTGACAAAGATTACAAGTTGTAAATGTGTTCCGTCTTTGTTTTCCTGCATCACATCCAGATTTCAGAAACCTGGATTAACTTATCCCGGGATTTGAAAAGCTTTTGAGAACCGGGACACTGTTGCACGTCCTATCTTGACTGCTGCTGACTACTTACGCAGGATTCAACATAACAAATAAGTTGCCACAGCTGCCCAGTTTGCTGTTTCCTCTGCTTTCACGAACATTCGTTTTGTCTCCGCTTGGAATCTGATACTCGTCAACGTCGAGGACAAATGACACGATTCTGGCATTTGCTAGCGCTATAAGGCAAAGTGGCCTCATTTTCAAAAGCTACAATCAAATCTGTTGCAGGTCATGTTAACACATACAGGATTGTCGGATGGAATTGTAGGTTTGGGTTGTAAACACCACAGGTGATCAGTAGCCATAATTCCAGCATTTATCATGTGAGTGACCAGATATGATCCAGACCTGGACAAGCCTGGTGACTAGCATAGTGGTGTTTATGTCGTCAGTGATGAAGACTATGTGATGTGTTAAAATCTGATTTTTTTAAAAAAATAAATAAAGGTTGGGAGGGATTTGGGACATGCAAAATAAGTAGTTTGAAAATGAGTTTTGAGGCGACTTGATTACAAACCTCGCCAACTTCAATTCACGCTGATGAGCACTATGAAAAGTTTTAATTAATACACAGGTGAAGCTTTTCTCTAATGACAGATCTGTTTGATTTGATGCTCAAAAGCTGTTCAGCGTTAAATTCCGAAAACTACCCATCCAGGTCGTAGATGTATGTCCTTACCCGGTTCAATTTGTACTCAACCATCCGTCAACATCGGTCATATATATACAGTCTACCCGCTGCTGAGGAACAATAACGTTGCACCTCGTCGGGTAAATTTGTTAGTAATTCCACACACATGTTTTCACAAGAAATTCAAAGTTTCCAGGTAAAAAAAATTTCCAACGCGCGCTTCCAAACTCTTCAAGTAAACAGCTCCGAGGTAAGCAATAATGATTACTTAGAGCGGGAGATTGACAATTTTCTAATGCTAAATTCGTTTCACCACTTTCTGCCCCAGACTTGCATCTCAGTCGAGTTTAATTTTGGGTTGGAATACATCAGTGGGTAAATTGGGCTCTGGATGCCGGGGTGACTCACAGAGAAGATTTTCTTTTAATCACTCCTGTCAAACAATGCTTCCCCTCCTCCCCCCTCCTCTCAGCCAGTTCCTTTTGTCAATCTTTCTCCGCTACCTTTTTTTGCTTTACCGTCTCCTCCTTACTGTGCCACCACTCACTACAATTAGACCACTCCTTCTCTGTTTACCGGTGTGGCGCTGAGGACCCAGCCGAGGGTGACATCTTGACAGTTTCCCGCTATACGGCAAATAAAAGGACCCTTTTTGAATGATGAGCTGTTATTATGTAAATGGCTTCTGACTGATACTGTCTCGGCGCGCCAGAGTCCCCGTAGTCCGGCCCAACGGACTATCAGGGAGGCTGCCGCCGCCACGGTGATCATTTTCATGATTGCGGGGAGCTCAGAGAGGGGCGAAGAGGGGAGAAGTGACCAGGGGTGGCGTCGGATGAGTAGGTCTGTTTACCGCGAGGTAAATGACCCCCGTATGGAAAACATAGCTTTTCTGCGGCTACGATGGAGTGACTTTGGCGAGTATACGTGAGACGCGCTTCCACTCAAGGTGAAGAAGTTGTTTGTTTCATGGCATGCAGACATTGGCCTTATGGATCCTTTGGAGACCCATTTGTCTTGAATCGTCCGGATATCGTTGGTTGTATTTTAGCACTTTGCATTGGAAATTCTCACAATATGGAAAGAGTCAAATCAAATCAGGTTTATTGTCATTTTGCTGTACATACACAGCAGCACAGGCAAGATGAGAGAGCGTTTCTTCAGGATCATTAAAGTTTTGCGGAATGGGATAGGCAAGACACTAAACGTTCACTGCCTCCTGTAGGGGGCGCTGCGTCCATGCGCGCCGCCATTCGTTGAACATGGCGAACCTCTTCAGGTCCTGCTAGGTCTTCAGGGACACAAAGACGATGGTGAAGTCGCAGATGCTGCCCAGAGCTAGCTGTCTGTCCATCCGTCCTGAACGATGTCGTCCCCTCCAGCTGTATGTCCGTCTGGGATGTAGTCATGGAGCCATGTTTCTGTAAAAGCAAACACAGTTCAAAAATCCAGGTTGTTGTGGAGGGAGCAGACATTGGAGAGCAGGATCAATGGTCCTGCTGGTCTGGAGGGGTTAGCCTTTAGCACAGGGGTGTCCAATCCTGGTCCTCGAGGGCCACAGTCCTGCATGTTTTAGATGGTTCCCTCTTCCAACACACCTGATTCAAATGATCAGGATCGTTATCAGGCTTCTGCAGAGCTTGATGACGGAGCTGATCATTTGAATCAGGTGTGTTGGAAGAGGGAACCATCTAAAACATGCAGGATTGTGGTCCTCGAGGACCAGGATTGCCCACCCCTGCTTTAGCATGTTTAGTCGTGTGATGTCTTCTGTAGATCAGGAGAGGCTTGGTCTTGCAAGTTTCCAAGACAAAGCCTTCATTCCAGACAGTGGCGCTTATCTCGGCAATGTATGAAAAAAGGATGCTACCAAGCTGCGTTCAGGGAGTTGTGGGATCTAGAATTTCAGCCTTCCAAATTCCTGATAAGGTTTTCTTTGCAAATATGTCTCTTGAGGGTATGAAAGTGCCAATTATTAGAGTACCACGTGGTCAGTTTTCATGTTACTCTGCGATGCACCCATCGCCCATTGAGGTGTGCAACAGTTTAGCTCGAGGCATGAGCGCTTCCCTTCTGTGCGTCTTTGTCGTTTGCATGTGCGAGCCTATTCAGAGCGAGTTGTGTGTGCACGTAGGCCCGTGTGCTTGCAGTGACTCACTCTCCCCACCAGCCTGACCTCAACGCTGCCCACACACACACATACAAACGCACGAGAGAAAGTCCGACACTAGCTTTGTGCTTTCTCATCAGCCGACCCCTGACCCCCTCGCCAGCAGCCTCTCCGACGTCGAGCTGAGCCGTATTAACCCGGACCTCTTCTGTTTCCAAGCCCAATCATCCGTCCGCATAACAACCGTGGCCGCCGAATCCGTCGCACCCGTCGCTCCCCGCCATCACGCAGCGTGGATGTGTAATAATACATGCATGCTCACACCACAAATAGGCGCCTCGCCGCTGTACCGCACACCTTCGCACAGGAGATCAGAGAAGAAGAGAGGGGGTGGGTGATGAATATGAGGAAGGAGGGTGGTGGGGGGAAGCGGGTAGTGAATGAAAAAAGGGAGGCAGAGAGCGTGAGAAAGAGGTGTTGTTGTAGATGAGGTGTGTTCATATTCTTCACTTCATTGGGTCTCATTATTCCCCAGCATGGGTGTTGTGAGCATGTCCATGTATGATTCATCCAGGAGCACCTCAGCATGGCTCAGGGAAATTACCCCGAGTGCTACACACACACATGCACGGTGCACAAAATGTTAATAATATTTGCTCTTTGCAAGAAATGGACTGACCAGACGAGTCCAGGTGATGATTTCGTATTGAATTTGTCGGTTAAATTCACTTGTCTGTACGTAGCTGTGACCAAAATTGTGCTCGTAGTTTCTTGTTAACGAGATACTTTCATGCCGTAATGGCATTTTTTTCTCATTACTATGACACTCCAGCTTATTTACCTCTAACAAGAGGCTTCTTATAAATATGTGCCGACGTATCTTAGTTATAATGAGAGAAGTTGGTTTGTTTCCAGAAATACGAAGCCGTGGCCGGCGTTGTTGTGTCCAGTACAGGAGTGGAGCGAACTTGAAGACGCAAAACAAGACTTTGTGTTTCTGCTTATTATTTGTCCTACAAATTTAAATAAACTTAAAGTAATGTGACTAGTGGTGACAAGTACTTATTTAATTTATGTAGCACCTGCTAAAACTGGGTGTAAAAGCCAGATGAAACGAAAGAAAGAATCGTGTATAATGATGTGAGAACCAGGGGAAACAGCCATGGACGTTACAACCAACAAATAGGAGCTTGTGGAAACCAAATTTTCCAAAAATAATTGTTTTATTTTTGTTTTTTCTCAACATTCTTGTTATAAGATCGAAATTCTGGGAGACCAATGCTATCACTGCCTAAACATTAGGGGTGAAGCGATTATCAGATCCAGTATATAGCATTATTTTTTTGATTATCAGTGTTTTTTCTTTTTTTTTTCATTAACCAGTTTCCAAAAACACATCACTCTATCTACAGTGAAGCCTTAAAGAGCCCATGTTATGCTTTTTGAGTTTTTCCCTTTCCTTTAGTGTGTTACGCTGCTTATTTCTTGTGCATTTTAAAAGTATTACAGCTTACAAAGCTGAACATCCACGCCAAAGGAAGCTAACATTCCCTACAAAATGCTACCTGCCTGATACGCCTTGTCTGCAGCACAGATTTATCCTCCGTTACTTATCTATGTCACCATGTTCTGCACCAGCTAGCCAGTCAGGGCAGACTGGGTCTCTGGGGGTCTTAAAGAGACAGACGGAGGATGGGAATAGTTGCTGCAGCAATGTACAGTACGAGACAAATAATGCATTTTGTGAACATTAAAGCTCTGTAATCATAATCTGGCAGACCTCAGAAATGAATTTGCATAATATAGGCTCTTTAATGTTGAAGAGTCTTTTTAATCAAACATATGTGCAACACATAAATAAACAAAAAGCATTTGAGTGAAGTTTGCTGTTAGATATTTCATGCTGTTCCAAATATTAGTAATCCTTGTTTCCTAATAAGTGGGATCTGCCCTGAAGAAAACATATTGGTCGACCCCTAAATGTGATGCTACTTTGGCATTTACGTCAAAGAACTTATAAGATATACTAGTGGATAACATCTTTATATCTATTTTGATAGCCCCTCAACTATCCTTTTCTCTCTCCCCTCACCCCGACTGCTGGAGGCAGATGGCCAAACTCCTTGATTCTGGTTCTGCTGGAAGTTTATTCCTAATGAAAGAAGTTTTGTAGGAAGACGGTGACTTAGTGCCATCCATCCATCCATCCATCCATCCATCCATCCATCACTAAACCATGACACAATAAAATAAGATGGCTTGATCTAACAACTGACCCTTGATTTGTTTTTGTTTTTTTACAAGATGTAGACTGCTGAGGGTGGATGTGGATTATCCATCCATGCACCGCTTAAAAAATGTTTTAGATTTGACAAAGTTCACAGAATGGCACCTAAGTTCATGTGGCTCCCGAAAGGCTAACTTCTACTCGCTACGACGTCAATCTGATTGTGAGCTGCTGATTAATGTAGCAACACTCCATCCTGTGCAGCGCGTCGACGGGTGAAAGATTGCATTATACAGTCATGTTTGAAACGCGTCTTTCAACACACAACATGCGACATCTGATAATTCTGATGATATATATAAATATAAAAAGAGGAACAGTGCATCAAAACAAACATAACTGCACGGTCGCACCTCCTCACCGATGCCACACAATCACCTGCTCGTCCTCCTCCACTCAACAACTACGTCTTCTTAAATACTAAAAACACACATGGACCTACAGTAACAACTTCAACACACACACACACACACACATATATATATATATATAAACTCTCACTCTCCCAGCCAGACCAGTATTTATGAAGCTGCCCACCTGCCTATCTCTTCCCCAGCCTGGGCGAATGATTTTCTTTGAGTGCTGTAACTATCATGTCACACCATGTTGTCATTATAGTGATTGCCGACGGCCCTGATAACCTCCCCGCGGTGATTTGTACCATTGAGGAGTAGTTTCATTTTTCTCTCTTTCTCTCTGTACTCTCGCTCGCTCCTCTCATCTTGATTGCGGCAGCTCCCATCAGCACCCTCGCCTTGTTTGTAGTTGCCGTGAAAGAGATCTCTCCTCCGTGTGCAACATTTCATCTGCCAGCTGAGGGGGAGACGGACTCCATCATCCCTCCCTTGCTCCCTCTTCCACCCCACCTCCTCTCGCGTCACTCTTTTTTTTTTTTTTTCTACTCCAGCTCAGTCATCGCTCCCTCCTCCTCCTCCCCTCCTAAACTCTTTACCCTGTACCTCACATTCCCTCTGTCTTTCTCCCCCCTTTTTCGTTTCACAGAAAGCATCAGCCATCTCCTGGCATGATACGGCTCGCCATCAGCACTGTTTACCGCCCGCCTTTGATAGAGGAATCAGCTCTCCCCTCCCTGTCTCTCTCCCTCTTTTTCTTTGTTTTCTCCCTCCTTTATTTCTGCCTCCCCCCCTCCACTACCACCACCACCACACACCCCTTCTTTCACGTAAGTTGTCATTTGTTGCCCATTGTCTCGGTGGTATTTAGTGGCGGGGAGATTAGGCAGCTGTGAATGGACTGCAGCTGTCTGTGCTGGATTAGGGGAGTTTAATCAAAGTATTTTCTAATGCGCCTCGTAATGATGATCCATAGGGACGGAGGCTCTTTAACAGATAATGATAGCTAGGCTGGCTGCTGGAGATGACTCGCTTGGAAGCGCCACAGTCGCCGTCTTATCGTCGCTTTATATAGGCCCGGCTTTTTTTTTTTGCGACGAAAGCCTACTCTGCTCGGTTAGCCAAAATAGTTGCCTTTCAGGAAAACAAGTTCGGATGCTCTGTTTTGACTTTGTTTTGTTTTTAACGGTTAAATGTCGCATTTGAAGCTCTGACACCAATTTTTTTTTTTCTTCTTTTCGTCTGTGTGTAAGCGTGATAACAGTGGAAACAGGTGTTGATTGGTCCCTTCCAGTTACGACTCTGGTGTTAATGATATGCCTCCTTCGCCCGACACAACCGCGCTATTGTTTGTTGGCTTGGCTTTCTCCTGGACTTGGCTTTCCTTCGGCGCGTGTGGCGCGTCGAAGACGACGAAGATGTTAGAATGCTTGGCAAAGTTCGTAACCAGACGGCTAAACTACCTATTTAAAGCAATTAGCTGATCCTCAACCAGGTACAGACGTCAAATCCCTGCTTACACATTTAGGCGTCGGTGCAAACGGTGTGATATGGTTTCTCATGGGTGATTTTAGAGGTTCTGCTGTGATTTTACAGCAGAACCTCCAGTTTTAGGTGTGATACTCTCAGTTCTCTAAGTTCTAATAAAGCTTTTGTGTTTAAGTTGGATTTTTAACGCTCATAACAGAATATTCTGACACTTTTTCCTCTGTGTTTTTTTTTTTTCAAGTATAAAGGATCTAAGTTCTTCATCCACCCATGACATCTCCAGTACTGTGGAGACAAGCGCGGTGCTATAGTGCCAAACGCTGCAATAATTTTGCATTAATGTAATATAATCTCCGTTTCAACTTCACCTCGGAGGGCGTGCAGCGAGAGCGGAGGGCAGGCTGATTGGAATAATTTAAGAAAAAAAAGAAGGGAGAAACAACAGTAAATATTTGAATACAGTTGTTTGGCTCTTGACAGTGGAAAAATTAGTTTGGCTCACATATTCAAAATATGGCAACGGTGTCAAAGCGGAGCCGAATCCCAGTCCAGCCGAACGGTTTCAGCGCCAGGGGTGAGAGAGGAAATAACTTCTGAGCAAATGAAGACGGAGAAGCACTTTATTCCGATGTATGATGACATGTTAAGAGTTAGTTTCATACCACTTAATCTTTCATTGTGTGGTATCCGTTTTGTATTTATTTCTGTCAGAGCACAATTGGGCTTCAAGTGGAGTTTGGGTGTCTGAAAGTGCAACTTTTTCCTCTCCTAAGAAAGTTGATTTGTGTTTAATAATAGAACAGATCGACTACCTCAGATGCTCTTAATCTGCCGACGGCTGCAGTGGATTGTTTTTAAATGTTTACATGACTTTCATATTTATATTTTGGCAGATCATTTAAGGTTATCATGATCTAAATCCCCAAGCAAACAGGTGGATCATGTGAAATCTGGGAATTGCCAGAAACCAAATAAAAGAAATAAATACAAATTTTAGTGACCTAAAAAAAGAACAGCTAAAAAAATCTACATCACTATATTTAGAATATTTTCCTGCCGTCTATGCTGTCTTCCAAGCCGCTAAACTACTGTTGGCACGGTAATTTCACCTCGCTTTCTGCGGTTACCTGCTGCCACAATCAGCGTTACAACCTGTTAGAAGTCACACCGTGACAGACGTGGTGCTCCGTGAGGTAAAATTTCTGGTTTTTTGAATGGAGTCTGGTGGGTCTGAAGCGAGCCTCATACAAGCTTCGGTTCAAATCTGATCCAACAATGAATCTTTATTTGTGTTGCACCTCTTGTACGGGTCAGTGCGGCTCAAAGTGGTTCAGAGATGGCTGGGAAGCTGATTGGACGGAATAAGTAAGAGTGAAATAAAGCTAGATGAACAAACAGTAGATATATTAAAATAATAACAAACTAAAAAAAAAAAAAAAATAGGGACAAATAGACTAAAAACGAAACTAACAGCAAAATAAAATTGTTATAAAATTGTACATATAGCATCAATAAAAACTGATATTGATTTTTTATTTATTTATTTATTTTAAAGCATCTCTCTTTAGGCGACTAAAACATATTTCGCTGCTGACCCCGTCCACAGCACTTTTTTTTTTATTTTGAAATGAGCGCCGAGTTTGTAGCTACGTTGCTATAAAAGAAAAGTGATTCGTAACTATATTTTTAGCTTCATGTCAGCCGGTCAACCGAATCTGCAATTCGAGAAATATGAATAATAAATGTACATGTGTGTGGGTTTCAAATGATCCGTATTTTTCCAGTCTTTAAGATTTTACTTGTTAGCCTGAGAAATCTTCGGAAAAGTTCTCCAAAGTCTTTCTTTCCAACCTTTATTTAAAGAATGTGATATTTTTAGGAGGGTAAATAGAAAAACCGCAACTTTCTAAAGTAACAGAGATGGGTTTTGAGGTTTATTCTTTCTTCAAAATAAGAGCACAGCAATATTTTTTTCCCTGTCAAACCCAATTAATGTCAAGTAAAGCCACAACTATTAGCATACGCTACCTACACAGTTTTAATTTTAACACCTTCTGAAAAAAGCAACCCTTAAACCCTAAAGTGTACATAGGGGGAACAGGCGGCGCGGCACGTGAAGGCCGGCGGACCGGCACCACTCACGCTGACGTACAAGCACAACATGTTGTCTTGAAGATTATAGCTCTTTCTTTGGATGAATAGCTCCAAAACGCCACTTTGCTCATCCCACTCCAGTCTCGCACACAGTTACAGTCCACTGCTATTAATAGACTACCTCTTCAAGGACACTCGGAGTCGTTCAACCTTCGCTGGCGAACGCTCGGGAAGCTCTTTGGAGTCGGGTAGTATTCTTTTAAACTTTGCAGCGTATGTATATGCAAAAGACACACATGGCAGTTTGCTTTTTAGGCCAGCGTTTGGGTTTCATTTCTTTGCACCTGCCTCGTCTTTCTAAAAAGGCTGGACTGTGACGATCACAGGAGCAGGTCAGACTTGCTCAGAGACACCAGCCAACCCTCTCTGCTAGAAATCATGTCGCTACACAACTGAATTGTTTCCCCAATTACATTAAGGTGCAACACAATCGCTGGACTACTGAGGAGGCGATGATTCCAGCTGCCCACTGAGGAAGGCATTAGTTGAACCGCGTTATTCTTCTGTGTGATTAAATGTACAGCAATTGAGAGGGAGCTCCTAACTTTGAATAATTAACCAGTTTGGTACTTGCAGAGTCGGTTCAAACTCTGCTTTTTTCCCACAGTCCTAGATGAGCTAAAGTGGATGAAAGAGCGGCCCAGCAGAGCTGGAGCATATGGAGCTGATCATCTCGCAGCCAGCTGACTTCATTTTGCACCTTTATTACTGATCATTACAGCTAAAGAGAGGATATATATACATATAAATGTGGATGTTACCCTTGTAAAGGTGTTTGTTTCTCTGTTTTGCTATGTGTTGACTAAATGACACACAACCGATCAGCCCCAACGTTAAAACCACCGACAGGCGACATTGATTATCTCGTTACAATAACACCCGTGAAGTGTGATGGATAAATCAGGTGCAAATGAGCCGTCAGTTCTTGAAATGTATGGTATTGTCAGCAAGAAAAATGGACGAGCGCGAGGATCGGAGCAACTCGGACAAGTGAGAGGACGACTGGTGAGCTGGGTTGTGTTCACAGGGTTCACTGAAGCTCACAGGAAGTTGTTGAAGTAAAAATAGGGGTTGAAATGTAGAATAGCACAACACAAAACTTAAACAGTGGTGATATCAGATAGTAAACAGTGGCTGCATCAGAGCCAAAACAGCACTTGTTTCACGTATTTTATCAGAAAATAACATTAATAATTGGAGACATGCTGAATATCAGACCCAACAATTGGTCCAATCCCACAGAAGGGCCTCAAAATGCCGAAAACCTTAATGCCAGCTGTGATAGAAAGGTGCAGTGGATCGTAGAATCCATCCATCCATCCATCCATCCATCCATCCATCCATCCATCCATCCATCCATCCATCCATCCATCCATCCATCCATCCATCCATCCATCCATCCA
>NW_007578887.1:65017-89260 GCF_000690725.1 Stegastes partitus | reverse complement strand
ACCCCGAGAATCTACATTAGATGCCGCGGGTTGTTTTCATGTTGTGGCAGATTGGTTTTCAAATTTTCTCCTTGTGTTCACAACAATACCCTTACTATCACTTCTCCTTATTTAAGATCCACAGAACACGGGACACCTAAACTTTAAAAACAGTCGAAATGGTTTCAACTTAGGGTACATTTTGCCAGAGTATTTCCACTTCCTTTCACAAAAAAACAAAACAGAGGAGGTAAGTAGTAGCGAGACTCTCCTAACATTCAGGACAGCTCCTCCGTCGGACTATCCGCCTTATCTACCTCCAGTATTTTGACAGTGCAGGCGCAGTATGCCTCAAAGAAATTGTGTCTGTGCAAAGGAAGTGGCGGGGAGTTGGCGTGTCTGGTGCTAAACTCACAGCAGAGCACGTCGTGTTGTGATATGACCCGGCGCTGACTTGCAGATGATGGAAGACAAAAAAAAAAAACTCTCTCCCTGAGAAGGAAGAGGGGGAGAAAGAGAGAGAGAGTGGTTCTTTTTTTTCAACTCCGATGTTGCCTCCCAAATAATGAGAAGAGAGAAACAGAGAGACGAGGCAGAGATGAAGGGAAGCCGGCTCTCCGAAGCCTCTCCCCTCCCTCACGCGTGGAGGCCCCATGCTGCTCAAGACAGATGCTGGGGGAAACAGTGAGGCATGTTGCTACTGTGGCTTCTTTCTCAATCAGAGGCTTAACGCAGCACCTAACACACACACACACACACACACAGCGTCTTGGCACAAAGATTAAATTTGTGTGCACATACACATTCACACCCCACACGCACACACACACACACACACACCCCGATAATATCCGTTGAGATGTGAGATTACAAACGCTATAGCTCCACCTGTTCTTTGCCATAACAGGTGCCTGTGATAATTATTTCACCTCTCTCTGATGAGCCTGGCTCACACTAGACAGCATGCAACTGTAGCAACCAGAACATTTCATTAAACTATTGCTTTGTAATTACTGGATTTGATTTCTTATTTGATCCCTTTACGCGCGCGATGTAGTTTTTTTTTTTTTCTCGTTGCCAAAATGAACATTGCTTTCTTCTTGCTAAGTTAATTTATGTTTTTTTTTTTCCCGAGGAGTCCAACAGATGGCCCGGTGTCAGAGGTCACTGTTTGGCTTTGAGGCTGCAGCCGTCTTTAGGAGGGTCAATCTGTGTGTTCAATAAGCCAGAGACCTGGCAAGTGCGCAAAATTGATTCAGTCCTCAACGGCACGCTGCTGGGAGCCGCACTCCTGTGGCTCCCAGCTCGTCTTGGTTATCTGTAACAGTTATCGGAGCTAATCGGATGTCAGTCTCGCGCCCTTGTAGACAACGGGTGATCAAATCCGAGAATGGGATGAGGGAAGAAAGGTCGCGGTGTGGTCCCGTAAAAAGAAATACGGAGACGTAAGATGCTTTGCGCGCAGTTGCTGGTGCAGATGTCGGTGTGATGGTTGGGACAAAAAACACGCTGCTACATCTACAGTTAGCAATCTTTGTTGTCTGTCTTGACTACAAATGTAATCAGTTGATCATTATTGGAACATATGATCCTCTACCAGCAAGGGAACCACTCCAGAAAGTCACAATCCCAAACAGTTATGGCTGCACTACAAAACAGGATTCTGGTTTAGCGCAGTGACTTTCGGTTTAACAATGGGTTTGATATTTCCATGGTAACTCAGTCTGCAAGCCTAACCTGCTCCAAACAAGGTTGTATTTAAGGTAGCTGATCAGTCACTTCCTGTGGATGTCATGGAGCTCAAATAGTGAGCATACCTTTTGCTATCTAAACCCTTTTCTTCATTATGAGTAAACCTTCCCCTTGACTGCATTTTTATCTTTTATAGTACTTTGTATAGGATTTAATCCACAAACAGTAAATGACAAAGCACTAAACCATGCACCAGTTGCCCTTATGACCACTTTTTGATTTGATTGATGTCAGAAATTGTCTTCTATGCAATAAAAATGGATGCCATTTAACCAATACATTTAATGCAATACACAGTTGTAGTTATTGTAGGATGTATTTGTGTCTTATGGATGGGCAGTGGTATTGCTTTCAGCTTTTAACTGTATTATATTTGGATCATATTGGTTTTGGATTACAGTTTGTTCTTCTGTAGTTTGGTTTTCTGGTGCAAAAACCCCCTCTTCTGTGTGAATGCACCCAGAGTTGATATCCAGCTTTTAGGTTTACTCGAGTCTGTTAAGGAAAAGTTATCCTGGATATACTGAACTTGCTCCATCGTCCAGCCCCCTGGTCTTCTGTAGAAGCTGCTGTAACTATAGAACCTGTCCATCAGTTGTCTTTAGCATGTTCACATATTTTCCAATCACCTGATGTCCACGTGTACCAGCACCTGAGTCACCTGCACGTATTCTCTGTCGTTGTTTCTCTGTCGTTGTTTTTTTTTTTTTCCATTTGCACCGCTGACATGTTTGCTTGCCTAAGTTGACCAGCAACCTGTTGACAAACCTTGTTCTCAGTTATGACCAGAACCTTGTTGAAATCCAGCCTTAACTGTCTTTTAAGGTTTGCTTTCGGGGTAACATCTTGGGAATCATACCCATTACAGAAGATGCATTTTCACCTGAAATATCAAGTTCCAGTTTTGGTCTTGGCTTCCATAGAGTCCTCTCTCTTGAGTCAGTGCTGACTGTGTTTGACTTGATTTGCACTGCATTTCTGGAAGCATCAATATGAGTTTTCATTGATCGATCACATGAAATGACAAGCATACAGCAGATTTCTCATGGAGCAAGTGAAAGTAACAGAAATGAACTTTACCGGCTGTTCCAATGTGGTAAATAACTAAAGCAGAAATGATTGAAAGCCATACAAAGGAAAGAAATCTGTTTGGCGATCAATCTCCCTTCCCACCTTTGCATGCGCCCTTTACAACATCTATTAAACCATTAAGCAGTCAGTGCACAATGAAGATGCTGTGTCGCCGCGACCAGAAATCACGCTTCATATCAATCCCTTGCTTTTTAGCCCTCAATCTGCTTGACTTTCCACTGTTCTTCGAATGCAAACAGAACTGAGCCAAATGGACTTTTACCTGCTGAGTTTACTTTGATGGGCTTCTCCACTGTTTGGTCAGAAACCCTCATTAGTTCACTGTTGGTTGTACACACTGTTCAAGCAGCTACGCTGCGACTTTCCGCCATAGAGGAACATATTTCTTCCTCGCGTCTCATAAATGAAATGGCTCTTGTTTCCTGTAGGATGAACAGAAATAACAAGGCCACGGCTGTCTTCCTCTCGCTGACCCGCTGTCCTATCTGCGACTCTCCGAATAGAACAAGACAAAGAAAGCCTTTGCGTTGGTGGAAGTTTGCAAAAATAATCTCTCACAGGGATCCCGTATCAAAAATAATGGCACGACCGATTCACTTTCTCTCTGTGGGCTGGTGTCTGCACTTACTTTTGACTTTTGGCTTTTGATAGCTCTGTCTGCGTTGATAGATGATATCACCACTGCTGGCTGGAAGTGCACTCACAGAGGGGAATAAGCTTTTTTTTTTTCTTTCTTTTTTTTTTATAAGCCGTGGCGTTGATGATATACATTATAGGACTAAGTGTGTGTGGAGTATGATTCTGGTGCTGCCTCATTACTGCAGGATTACATGTGCATCCATCGGCGAGGGGGGCCTCAATCACTCTCCCCCCTCCTCCTCTACACCTCTAATTCACAGAATGATGTAATTATCCCTTTTTTCTCTCTCTCTCTCTCTCTCTCTGCCGCACACACATTCTGTCGAGGCACAAAAACATTTGCAGGTATTTTCTCTGGCACTCTGCCCTCCTCTGTCAGACACACACATGCTTGCAAAGAGAGACTGAAGGCCACTCTCTGACAAAAGAGGAGCATTTTGTGCCTTTGACATGATCTCCCCTCCCCACAGTGGACGAGGGCCCACAAAGCCAGCCAGTGAATGAGGGTCAGCTGCAGCCTGGCCCCTGGGAGCCTCCCGTCGAGCCTTTTAATGAATGTCATTTTCTTGCATTAACCACCCCGATTGTTGGATAATGGCCTCCCAACAATAACATTTAACCAATTCCCCTGTCTTTTGGGCTGGCTCATTTGGGCCACAGCAGGGGGTGGTAATTGATTGTGTAATTCCAATCAGAGCTGTAAACAGATTGGAGGTTCCTTCAGTGCCCCCCCCCCCCCCTCCCCATCCCCTCGGCGTTAAAACACATATATCCATACTTCGATGAAAGATTCCTGCAAAATAGTCTTTCTTTTACGTGTGGCGGAAGTTGTCGCCATCTTCGGTGCAAAAAAACAAAAACGTGGCTCCTGAATGACCCCGACTCTGTTGTGTGCTAACACGTTCCACTGCCTTTTCTTTTACCCCGTCCCCTCCCTTTCTCTGCTTTTTTTTTCGCTCACATTGATTGTAATTCTCTCTCATCGTCTGCCGCAGAGATCCAGAGACTTCGGCGCTGGCTGAGTGAGGAGGTGAGGGGGTTAACTGCACTCGCCAATTTAGATTTACTGTGAGACAAACACTGGTTGGGTGGAGGGGGTAGTGGTGGCGGCGGTGGAAGGTGGTGGCGGTAGGACATGGTGTCTCCATGGAGATAAGGGGTAACGGCACATTGTGCGTGTGCAAGTGTGTGCGCACATGCTCAGGCGCTCATTTCAAGAGTTCAACTAATTGTCACCAGAAAGCTATTTATTTACTAACTAGTGTTCACAGAGGATGCATTTACGGCGTACGCAATCTCCTTGTAATTCTTTTCATTTGGATTAACCAAAGCCCGCAAGTGTTGGGTTGCCGTCTGACGCGGGGCTCGCCGTCCTGTATCCTTCCTGTCATTTTTTTTCCCCCCGTTCGGGAAATATGTCAGACAATACGCGCGCGATTCAACGCGGCGAGCTGTTGATGAAAAAGTTTCGGCTTATGTGTTTTTGTATCTACTCACTTTCCCCCTTCAACCTGCCCCGTCAGCCTCAATGAGTAAATTGTTTCCCAGAGTGACATCTGGCAAAGCAGAGAATGGGTGTGAAGTTGTTGCTTTCAGCCGTGACTCGCATCAGCCCGCCGAAGCCGCTCCTTACCTCTTTCCTCAACAGATTTCTCTTCCTGAGCGATTGTTGGTGTTTTCTGTTGCGAGTTAAAATATGTCCAGGGATCTGCGCATAATCAGGGATGTTGTTTTTAACACTATTCTTACACCTGCGTTTCAGTTTCGCTGGTCAGGACCGAGGGGACGTGTTGCACGTTGTAGGCTATTCGCTGGAGTCCATCTCATGTTCACACTGGTTTGTTTCACAAAGAGGTGGAAGCTTAAAGTCACATGGGCTTTGGGTGACTGCCATGAGCGGGGAATCAGATGCTTTACTGTGCCAAATGTGTTCATTTATCTTCTCTAGTGGTCACAAAAAGCTCACCAGGAAGTAATTGATTAGGGGCTTTATTAGTCCGGACTGCCTAAACCGGAGCGTTGTTTAAATAACATACCTTATAAAAGCGCTGTTAAAGGCCAGAATTATGGCAACAGATGTCTTAGTCCACTGGAGGATACTGTGTTGGTAGCCTCCAACAAACTGGGAAGAAATTCAACGTGGTCAAGCAGTTCCTCTCCCTGTTTTTTTTCTGTGAATGGCAATGAGAAAAACAACAAACTGCTTCCCCACCTTTTAAAGTGCAACTGGTAAATTATTGTTCTAAAGCCAATGACCCCTAAGGGCCATGATCAGTGCATACAAGAGATCAAACAGGCACATGGTTCTGTTCATGCTACAATATGCACACATTGTCGTTCTCCACAGATGGTGGCATTGCCCCTCGTAGAACATGTAGATGGATGTGACTTTGCAGTTTTTCCCAGCAATAGCAGCTGGTTACAGATTGGTCTGCAGCGCTGTTTGTTCCTGAAGTGTCACAGTCTGTAAACGCAACACAGGGTTTCTGGAGATTTTAGAAAGCACCTCCACAGTCCAGCAGCATCTACTTCACTTTCAGCTCCTTTAATGATGAATTATGAAGGTGTGGATGATGGAGAATCTTCTCATGTGGTCTCCTGGTGCATGCATGTATGTACATTTGCAAAATTTGGGCTGCACATGGACCCTTGTAGAGCAGGGTGGATGAAGAAACGTATAGACATGGATACAGTATGGCCTATACAACTCCATATTCTCCAAGTTATTCATCTAGTATCTAAATAAACATTCCTGGATTGCAAAGTGAGACGACTCCGGTTGAGGTGTTGCTGGACGCACTGCACCTAGGAGTCATCCATCCTTTGTTTGAGCATCTTTCAATTAACATAAGACATGGATTCACCTCGAAGCTGAGACCTGCTAATGAAATTCATGCTTATTAGAGATCGAGTAAGGACAGGTATTGGTGCTACCTGTTATTCTAGGGTTCCTTCCCTAAAGTCTAAACTGATATGAAAGCATCTGATACCGAGATATTCCACTGTTCTCCCTCAGAAATTAAATCATTATCTTAAGAGCCCACACTACGGTCTCCCTCCATCTCCGACAGCAGCCGCCGATTACCTCTATCGTAATTTGAAATTCAAACAGCCCCTCCGCAGACGTTTATACTGTACGACTACATCCCACCGAAGTTAACCATCGAGATTCCTCACAGATGGTTTCTGGGTAATAGTTTTCCTCGCTGTTTCATCATCAAAACGCCGGAGTTATGAGATCAGCAGAAATAAAAGACAGTCCTCAACTTATCCTCGCCCCTCCATTCAAAGATGATTATATTATTTTATCACGCCTCAAAGACTTGATGTGAGCCTAAAGATTTATACCGGCGCCCAATCTGCCGACGCTTTAGTTGGATCTGGGTTCATTTCAGCCCCAGCCTCCCTCCGTCTTTCTGCTGACTCCGTGCGATCGGAGGAGTGTGAGTAAATCTAATATAAAGGCGTTATTGATTTGCAGGTCCTTAATCACTTTGATTTGGCCCAGTTTTTACTGACCCCCACTGCAGCTATAAGTTCCCCAGGGGTGGGCCTTCGGTATCGCAGACGGGCAGATACTGCAATTTTTCTCCGATGCCAAAGAGATTTAAAAATCCCATCATCAATCATCTCATCACTAATATTTATACATGTGGTGTGGCGATCGATAGCCCTTTTTTTTTTATTCATCTCATCAGTGTGCTGGAGGAACTTTGTGCACGAGTGTGGTGCATATGTTCAGCGTCTGAAACCTTCTCAACCAAAGTGTCCCCTCTTATGGCCACACCCATGTATGATTGTTAAAGTCATTTTAAGTTCTTCTCTTGGACTTGGCTCCACTCTTGTGTGACAACCCAGCACCAGGTTTTGGACTTTGGGATTTGCTACTATTGCGTGAGATCCAGAACTAGGATTTGCTCGATGAAGACTGGTTCAGGATGAGGTCAGGACTCTGCGCTGACTCCTCCACCCTCGTTGGGTGTCGTATAATTCCTCTTCTTTCTGAGCCACATAAATTACTCTGGTAGTAAATGTTTGAATGTGAAATTCCCCATAAAAGGCTTTTCAGTGTTTAAGGCCTCGTCCACATGTAGCGCCTTTGGTCCACACATTAATGCAGTTCAGGTCACTGAAAGAAGACCTTTTTTTAAAAACTCCTTCCAGGGTGAAGATCAGCTGGAACTCTGTTTGCACTATTGACGTGTGTGCAAGAAGTTTTAGCCTCTTGAAGTCAGAGCGTACAACATTATCTCATTAGTTTACATGAAGCGGTTTTGTGCAGTTGCAGAGGGAGCAACATAGAGCTGGTGCAAACCTTCCTTACACGTTTAATCCACTTTACTATCAGTCAACACCTTAGATTCCCTGATTTTTCCATGCACCATATCTGGGAGACTATCTGCTTCTGGTTAGCCAGCGTGGCTTTAGGGTTAGCCCCTTTCCGGTCATTGATTTAACCCCTAAAATTCATCTTTATGTATCAAAGTTGCCTAATTTGTTGCTTTTTTCCCCATGAAAATAATCCCTTTCTGGCTTATAAGGGTGTCTGTATACTGTAACTCTACATTTCTGCATCCACCCTCTCGTTGCCTGGTGTAGCTCGAGCACACCAGCTCACCTACAACTCTGCTCCAACACTGTGGAACGACTTTACCCACCACAATGGCCAGTTGGATTACAGGAGTACAGGATGTTAGAACTGAAAACCAGCTCTGAAGAGCATTGGTATATTAGGCCCCACTCTGGCAAACTCATCTGATTGGTTCCTTAAGTTTGTGACATATGAAATCCAGGAAGTCTCAATCTATGGTTTTGAAGTTACAAAGTGGAGATGTCCCACCGTTTCACTCGTATTGTGTCTTCTAGCATATAAAAAAACACCACAAGGACATTTAAAAAAGGTAAAAAAGTAGATTTTCACCTCAGGAGGTCTTTTAAAATGCCCACGTATGTGCAGATCAGACATTAGCTGGATAATTAGAGGCTTTTTTATCCTTTTTAACACACTTTCACAAGCTTTAGATTCCAGACTGTTCTCAAGGGAGTTGTACATATTCTTCTGTATTTCTTCTTTTATCTACATTAGTGTATATATATGTACTGGATATGTATACAAGAGATCCCAACAAGGTGTGGATTGTCCACAATTTCCCAAACGTGCAACATCCAACCGTGCAATCCAAACGGACTGGAAGTCAGTAATTAATATCAGTAATTTAGACAGGATATTAAAAAAAAAAACAAATCTCAACCAGGGTGTTGATTTGGATCTCGCATGCTTCCAAATGCCCTCAAAAAAAAAAAAAATCCCCCACACATGTACATATGATTTGTGTGTCTCGCCGCTGTGTGTGCACACGCGCCTGTGCAAGCAGCAAATCTAATAGACGTGTGCTGCCATGTAGCTGATATCATGAACCAACTGTGTCACTTGGTAAACAATGCTAATTAAGAGAGACAGTGGGATTGCCTCGGTGACCCCTTCTCCCCCATCCGTGTTTGTTTGTTTTTATTGTTCATGCTAATTAGACTTAATCCCCTGTTCTCTCGCCGTGGACTCTGACCAGCGTCGGGCGTCCACGCCGCAGCCAATCAGGTGCGGCGATACTGCGGGGTTGGGATGGAGAAGAGGGAGGGTAGGGGGGTGCTCTGAGAGAAGGGGGGAGTTAAGCTTATAGCTGGACGTGTGTGTGTGTGTGTGTATGTGTGTGTGTGTGTGTGTTGGGGGGGTATCATGTCGGGTGGGGCCCCTGGCAGCCATTGTCTTGCAGTACAATGATACGGCTCACAAGTGAGCAGTGGGCCAATAATGAGGAGGAGGCCCCACTGAACAGCGTGTCCCTGCCAATTGTTCTGCCGCCACAGTGGGAGAATGGAGCTGTCGACACACAAACACACACACACACACACACACACACACACTACACATCCATACTCCTAACACCTTCCTTGCAGTATGCCGACTCCCACTCCCCTCTCTCTCCTTGCCACACACACACACACACACACACACACTCCCCATCTCATATCTCTGACATGGGGAGTGTGTTCACTAATGGCTAATTAAAACAGGACTATTAATGAATGGCCAAGCAGCAGACATGATAAGGAAACTTAGAGGGATGAATTAACACATCCCTAACATGTCATAGCTGCGCGCGTGTGTGTGTGTGTATGTGTGTGTGCATTGCAGCTGTTTATTGTGCCCATAATGTATGTTATAGACAATGGGGCACACATTTATTTATATACAAACTAGTGTAAAAAAGCATGTATTAATTAGAGGCTATTTTTTAATAGATATTACTGCAAAATACCAAAAGTCACTTGTTGCTACTGTTCCCATAAAGGTCATGAGTTTCCATTACTAAGTTGATCACCTCCTTGCTTCTGTGGAGCAATTTTGAATCCCACAAAAGGACCATAATGTTCTTTCTTTATTGGTGTGAAGACATTTCAGCCCTATTATGAGTTAATATGAGGTTTGGGTGATAAACAATAGCACTATGTAATAGGCGCTTCATCAGTAGCAGCAAGAAAACTGTTCTATTGGTTCACTTAAATGCACACAACAGATCAGTTATACACCAATGGCGACAGAGCTGTCATGCAAGGTGCTGCCTGCCATTGGGGGCAACTTCAGGTTCAGTGTCTTGCCCAAGGACACTGTGGAGGGGCGGGCGATCGAACCTTGTGATTAGAGGACGACCCGCTCTACCATCAGAGCCACAGCCGCCACAACAAGTTGAGTTGCAAGAATGAACTCAAAGTGTGCTCCCTCATTGGCTCACAAACATGGAGCCCCTTCGTAGCCCTCCCAAGGGCCTCTGTGCAGGTCTTCTGAGGTGTGCTAGTCTGGGGCTTCCTTGTGCACAGATCTGCCCATGTGGAGGCTGGAAAATGAGCTTTGATCAACTTGATATCATGGAGTTGCATATAACTAGCTAGCCACTTCTTTTCATGTGTGATTTCTGCACTTTGTACACTTTCTTGCACGTCGTTCTACAGCGTTAAAGATGGTTCAGCTTAGGGTAAGGTGCAGGGATGAAGGGTCATTTCTTGCAACCAGCAGCAATTGCAAAACATGCATTCTTGCACTAAACTGTAATGAGTAGCATATAGTCGCCTTGTGGCACAGGAGCAACGGTGTTCACATTTAAATCCAAAACATGACACTATCATATCATTCAGTAGCTTGCATATTATACATCCAGTGTTGGAGGAAGTGTTCGCATCCTTTATTTAACCATCTGAACACCAAGGAGTGTCTGCTGGGTTTATTTTTGCTCACTGTGGCATCAGGAGCACAGACTTCTGTTTGTTTTTTACAGAATCTGGTGAGTGCAACCGGTTTATTTTTGTCAAATTCTTTGTGATTTTAAGCTTAAAACCACATGTCGCACATGATTAGTTTATCTGCTTTTAGTTTCTGGCTCTGATAAATGCTGTAATTTTGGTGATTTTTTTTCAAAAAGATGGCGTCCTTTTCAAATCTGCTGATGGTACTCTGTTAAAAGTCAAAGTCCTGCAATGAAAAGGTAAAACTGTGGTAGTATTATCAAGAGTTTGTAAAAGTTCTGAAAATAGTCAGAAACGATTATTGACGATTTAGGCTGTCAATCGGCTAATTGCTTTCACTTGCACAAACTAAAACTTCACGTGTTTCATGTGCAAAAATCTGGATTTGTAAAGCTGCCAGATAGATGTAGTGACATAAAAAGTGCAGCTTTTTCTTCGGAGATGTGGCGGAATAGAAAACAAAAGTCCACTTCTTTGTGGCGCCGATCTGTGTTTGGTACCAATCCAGAGAAAGGTGACAGTAACAGAACACTGTCCGTATGTTTTAATACCCCAACCCCTTTACTCGCAGGGCTTCTGGTAACACAGCGCCGGGGTGAGTTCGGCGGCGCGCGATGGGTCACGGCATGCATCCAGAGGTCACCCGAAGCCATTACTGGGTGCAGGAAGTGGAACTACGCACGGCTACCTGTGGGTTTATCCCACAGCGGTCAGCGAGGGTCGCTTGCTGCCCAGTGAGGCCTGCTGGTGGCGGCGCTAGATGTGTGATCGTTGCAAAGAAATGTTTGCAAATTAAGGAGTTTTTCTGCTGCAGGTCGACGTTCTCCCCCTATTCTCAGAGCTGCATCGTCGACTCCTCCTCGCCGCCGAGATTCTGACGGCAAAGAGGCAAAGCAGAGTTCCTTTTTTTTTTCTTTTTTGTGAGAGCTCAGCAGATTTAGAGGGCATGCAAGGTAGTTCTCAGAGCAGAAACCCCGCTACACAGCACACACACACACACACACACTCGCTCGCTTTTCTTCTCAGACAGTCATTTTCGCTCACACACAAACTGTCACTTTCGCACAAAAAAGGGAAACTGATGCGCGATGGGGAGGTGAGAGACCGGGGTCAGAGATGGGAGCGATGAGGAGGAGCTAGAGGAGGTGGCGGAGGGGGGGGATGGAGTGAGAAAAGAGAAATAAAAAAGTGCTGAACACATGAGAGGAAGATGTGTAATGATTAGCCAGCGAGCCGGCTGGTACCGGGAGGCGGCGAGGGGCTTTGTGGTCGTCTTCATGCTCCGTCAGCTTAGCCTCGCTGAGCGACAGGAAAGCCCGTTTCCTCGCCCGTGGCTCTGTGACCGGCGGAGGACAAAACTCCAGGAGAAAGGAGAGAAACCCCTAAACAAACTATGTGTAGCATTTTCAGACATTAATACATCATCGTCCAATTAGCGGCGATGGCTTTGGGAATTGCTGGTTTGACACGATTGGAAGCCTGTTCTTGCACCAGTTGCTGATTCTGGAGCCATTACTTCTCCCACTGGAAGCAAATTTTCAATTTATTACGACACGGGTTCTGTTTTTGTAGCTGTGTTATGGTTATTTGCTAAAAATCTGGCAGCACAGTGACTAAAGAAGTGGGAAAATCGTCCTAAAAGAACCAAAAGAGGAGCCAGATTACGCCAATAATGTGATGTGAGGAGGTTTAGTGAAGGTTTAATACAATCTTTAACCTAAAAGTAGTATTTTATTTGATTACACAGCAGGAAAAGTGAGATTTTTCACCTTTTCTAATGTAAAAAAAAGTTGAAAAGCTGCACACTGGTGAAGTTTTTAGGTGTGGACATTCATCAAGCATCAAATAATCGTGTGAAACATGTTTATTCTAAAGCCACAGACACACAAATGTAAGCTTTTCTTTCTTCTACACACCTGTATGATGTGCAGAAGTAGATTTATTGGTTTGAACCATTAATGCAAATTGACTATCAACACTAAAAAAGTGCTGATTTCCAAGTAATTAGGTTGTAAACACTTTATAAATCAATAATAAACAAGTCAGAACAGTATTTATACATAGATGTGATCACTATTTTAGCAAAAATAATGAATTACTATCATTTATAAATGTCCAAAATCATTAATAAGTGGTTGTCTGTGTTACACTTTGCAATAAGGCTCCTTTTTCTACACTTGTAAATGATTCCAACTGGTCAGAAAAGCGAAAATAATAACAGATATCTAGGATGGTTTAAGCAGACAGTTGAACCAAAAATAGGTGAACAGTACACAACATTATGCATCACAATATATTACTGTGATAATAATGATGCCGATAGCATCCTAAAAATGTCACACAGTAATCTACAAATCAAGTAACTTCATGATGTATGTTTGACATGCTGAAGGAAACTTTTTGGCTATTAAGTTGTGCAACAATGTTCAAATGTTAGTAACTTATAAACAAATACCTGATAGAGCTGACAGCTATAAAAGCAGCTATAAATGGTGGCTAGCTGAGACCAAAGTAAACGTAAACTGAGTAATCAACGAGAGCTGAGGCTAACTGATAGATGGCTCACCATTTGGCAAGCAACAGGCCATGGTTGCCCCTTTGTATATCATGTTTTATGATAATGTGTCTTATAAAGTGTTAACCGATGAAATAACAACCTAATAAAGGGCAGTCTTATTGGGTTATTCCATCTTGAATCATGAAATTATTTTAGAACAATTTCTACTCAAGCATCTCTGATTTGCTTGAATTTTTTTGTAGCATGAAATATGAACATTTAAGAGGGATTTTTTTTAAAAAACTTGATGTATTAAGTACTTTCCCAGGATTTATTTATTTATTTATTTAGTTTAGAAAATTGTCTGATAATCCACTTTAAACACTTTTTTTTTTTTTTTTTTAAATTATTTGAATTGTCTCAGGAACTATTATCGATAAAAGTCAGATTTTTTTTTTTTACCACTATTTCTACGGACACCGTTGATTGTTTTCTTTGCAGTATCTTGAGAACCATTTTGAAACTCCACCAGTCTGTTTCACTCGGATTCAGCTATTTAGCAAGACTTTTATTTTGGTGCTACAACTTGTCACACCTGAAAGTTATGTCAAATTATGAAAGTTCAATTTAAAAAATTACCTTTTTTTCAAGTTCGTGATCAAGTATTTAAAATTTCAAAGTGTTCTATATGTTTGTTTTTGTATTGTTATAACATATAGATACATAAGGCTTAGAAAGTATGAGCATTTGACTTTTGCAATGTTGATGTTTTTGTAAATGTAAGAAGGCTTCGATTTTTTTCTATATTTTAACTCAGCTGCAGTCAGAGACTTTTTGATCTTCTTGTCTAATATTACAGATTCTGAATCAACATATTTAGAATGATATATTGTCTTTCTAACATAGCTTCAGATTTCAATGTAGGAATAAAAAAATAAATAAATAATGGCAAAAGTTTACATACATATCAGAAAGTTCTCGCTGTGTCAACCTAAAATTTAGATATAGTTTTAAATATGCTTAGTTTATGATGTAAAAAAAAGTTTCAATCAAATCAGAGATGGTCTAGCATGAGGCTCCTGCCTGCTGATTCAAGTCCAAACATCTTTCCTTTATACTGCCACCATTTTTCTATTAAACTCTATTGGTTCCACAAAAACTCCAACCTTCTGCACCATAAAGTCACCTCTCTCCCCCCCAGAAAACGTGACCCGAAAACAGAACCGGCTCGAGACCGCTGCTCAGGTGAGGGTGTTGTTTGTTTGCAGCACCTACGCCGATACACAATCCCACTAATTAATGCCTCCGAACCGCGTTCTCCGCCGCCTTCCCGGCGGCACATATAAAAGCCTATGATTCACACAAGCTGCCGAGCCGAGCCGCAGCGCACGCGAAACCCTATGCGCTGCGGTTTGTCACACATTCGAACGCCGACACCTCACATCCCAAAAATATACACTCCCACAAACACTAACAGATTGGCCGGAGATTGACGTGCGCTTCTTCTTGATCAGTAAAGCTGATGGATTTAGGCAGGTCTCTCCCCAGTGGCTGTTTTGTGAGGTTCGGGCTCAGCGGTATTAGCTGACTGGCTGCTATTCAGGGGTCAGAGGTCGCCCTGTCTGTCTGTGCTCTCCTCAGTAATCTCCCTTTCCCTTCGCCGTGCGTCCCCTCCTCATATTAAATCACACTTGACACACCTGGAGCACTGAAGCAGCCTCATCCATATTTTATCCCCGTCTTTTTTTTTCTAACACTGCAGCACTTTTTAGGGTGGCAAACTGATATATTTATTAACTGACCTACGCCTTAGCTGCCAATGTAGAGGAGGTGGTGGGGGGGGGTAGTGTGGAGAAATAATCGGGTTTGTTCAGGAAATAAAATGAAAAGGAGCTGTGACAAGTTTATGAAGTAAGCAGAACGGCCCTTCATTACTCTCCCAAACCCCCTTCGGCGTTTTTTTCCCCGTGCCGGGGTTCGCCAGCGCGGCGAGTGAATTGTCAGGCGGAATCTTCCTTGTGCTATAACTTAGCCCCTTAAAAAGAGCTATTATTCCCGAAAAAAAAATACTAGTTTACTGTCATAACTCAGCCAAGGAGGCCTCCTTTTCTTTCAGGTGGCAGGACGGGAGGGGGGGGTAGATGTTTATGGAGGAGGTAAATAATTCAAGCGGGTGCTTCATCGTGCAGAGGGGCCCACGCTGTCATTCACCTGGGGAGGTTTCTTCACCAACAAGCAGGAGAGGATGAGTACAGTTTGCCCTTTTTTAACCACAATTTAGCAGAATGAAGCCCTTTTAAACATACGTGGAGAGGCGGGGTTAAGTGGGGAAAAAACAGGAAAAATACCCACTTGTGTGGTGTGTATTCGGTGTGCGAGGTTACACACTTGTCAGTAGTTTTTTGGGGGGATTTTTTCTAAATATGTGGCCACCATTTTACAGATTTTTTCGAATGCATGTGACAGTTAAAAGTGCACAGATGTGGTTCCTTTTATGATCCGGAGAGGTCAAGCGGATCAGTTAATCAGCCACCAAATTGTGATTTCTTTTTTTTTTTTTTCTTTCATCCACCTCTCGAGCTCTCATTTCCTCTCTCGTTTCCTGTATCTCGCCTTTTCATTCTACCCACGGCTGCCCTTTACTATCCCCTTTTTCTCCGTCCCCGCCACTTTTGTTTTTTTTTTTTTTTTTGTTCCTTCTTCTTCTTCTCTCTCTCTCCGTCTGTCTCTGTGGGGAAATATAAGCAAATTAAAAATCCATAATCATTCATTAAAGACGGCCTCACACACTCTGTGGAATGTGATTTAAGAAAGTGGCCTTTCAAAGAGAGACCTCAGAAAACCTTACAAGTTGTTAGATTTTTTTATTTTTGGTTGTCTGTTTGTTGGCAACAATCATATTCGTAATGATAATTCAAATAAAATGACTCATGCTCTTGTCTTAGCGAGTATAAGTCACATTTTGAATCTATTTAAAGCTGCACAAATCAAGATTTTTCAATACAGAATCTATCGTATTCTAAGTATTAACGTTAATAAAGCATCATAAAATGAGAAAGTGCAACATCCTGCTGCTAAAAAATGATAAAATTCCCCATTTTATTCGTATTAGTACTCAAAGAAGGAGTGTTTTAGTCGTATCTCAAAGCAAAATGTGTCTTTATTTGGCTTCAAGTCGATGGTCAAAGCAAGATCTGTGAAGATGTTTTTCCTCCTCAGACAGGGAAAACCAACACTTTCATCTTTTGCATCTCACCAATGTCAGTGTTTTCGAAGGATTCAAAGAGCAGCAGCTTTCCGAATATGATAGATAACATAACTGCACCCTACCTTCAAATACAAGTCACTAAAGTTTGAGAGCGACTGTTTAATTTGGCTTCATCTCTTTCGCTAACTTCCCAAACGTCTCTATTTGCAAATGCAGCGCTGTTAACATTAAGTCGCATTACTGCAAGCTGCTAAAAGTCAGATGTTCACAGTGTACGCATTAACAACGCCGGGAATAATGATCAGCTGAACGGTGAAAGTAGATGAAGTGAAGTGGGGCTTTCCTCTGCCAAAGGTTTAACCTTTTAGTTAGCGGTGAAGGCTGAGAAATGGGAGCTGATCTTAATGAAGAGTTCCTTGAGATGGCATAGTCCAGAGAATTTCAGTTTCCAATTCTTAAACAAATAAAAACAAAACAAGACATTTTAGGTTCCGTTTTCTGTGATTCTATTACTTTTACTTCCAATACTATTGCTTCTGTTCTATTACTTTTCTCAGGATCGGATGTATTTAGGTTGGTATCCTATTGAAGTCAGGGTTTTGGTGTCATGACAACACCATTGGCGCCATATTTCTCAAGTGTGCATGGGTATTTATCTCTTTGTGTTCACCCTGTGATGGACTGGAGATATGTCTCACCCAAAGGAGCACCCTTAGATTAGGACAGAAATGGGAACTGACTGTATTCTTTAAAAAATGTTGGATTGGCTAACCCTAATTCTGGTATTGACTTTTTTGTCTTTTTCCCCACAATGGCCAGTCGAGAAGGCGTTTAATTTGACTTAAACATAGCAGAATGTTTTGTATATATAACTGTTTCAAAGCTCAGTTGGCTTTATAGGTGGAGGTTTGGCGTCGCCATCTAAAAATCTCTGGGCATCTAAGCCAAAAAATGGTGGATTACCTCCTTCAGGATGGAAACAAGATGCAGAAAGATTGGTGCATTGGTGTGGTGGTAGCAGTAGTGCTGGGATTATACCAAACCGCTGTGGTACACTTTTGGCTTGGACGCCCATTAGGATGTGGAGGTATGTGCAAGGTGCTTCTAACCAACTGGACCAATCATGTTAGAAGGGTTTATGTGCAGCATTTTGCCTGGAAACTCCTTGGGCCCCCCAGGATAAGCTGGAGGACCTAGTAGTGAGTTCGCTGTCTTGCTTTTATCACTGTGACCAGACAAAATCTGGATTCTGACCTCAGAGCAAATATTTCCCTTGATTTTTAACCGAGCAGTGACTCCGTTTGCACCTGTCTAAACGTACCACCAGTGCAGATACATTTTTGGATTTATAACAGCAGCTACTGGACCTGCAGGTCGCACGGATTTACATGGACGTATAACTCCGTTTAACCTATAACTCTCCTCCGTCTGTACTTTATTTTATCCGGTGTGAATGACGGCGAGCGTGTGCGCTGTCTGCGCCGCTGTCTTGCTGTGAATGACTTACTGCCCACGCCAGGTGTGTCATCCTCCGAGTAAGGTGAACCGCCGTAGGTGTCGATCGAGGCGCTGCGCTCGGGCTGCACGTGCGCACAAAATTTATGAACGCCGGTCTGTGCGCATCCAAGTGGTGGGAGATTGAGAGAGAAAGCGACAACTGGCAGCTCCCGCCTCTCTCCAATAGTTTTCATAAATTGCCCTATAAATTCAGCCTGTCGTCGGCTCTAACAGGGCTCTGGCCTACATTTGTACTCTGGCTGCTCGCAGTGGAAAGAGAGTCTGCTTTTCTAACCTCTTTTTCTGGCCAAACTCTGTCAAGAGCCGCCCATCGGCTACTACTCTCTCACTGACCCACCAAATGCCCGAACAACCTCTTACTCCACCTTCTCGCTCCGCAAGTTCTGACCCAGAGCGTAGGTTTTCACTTCGGCAAATCGCGCCGACGTGCCGCGCAGCGCAACACATTCTCACTCCAGGCGCAGTGAAAGTTTAAGAGTAATATTTCACAGGAGAAAAAAGTGTGCGGACATGGGAGAGTGAGGAGAGCTAGTGGTCCATGAGGAAGAAGGCAGAAAGGCTTTGGCAGGCTGAAGGCTTGATCTGAAAAGAAACCATTATAAATGAAACACGGCAGGGTAATGTGTCGGCAATACACATGGTAAAAATTATATTTAATGGGCAAAAGAATGTTTGTCATTCTTCGGATTCAGCATGTTCCCTCGCAGGCTTGAGGGGACGTGGAGCATTTTCTGCCCATAAAAATGTACTCTGTGTGTGTTTTTATGCAGACTGGAAGCAAACAATGCTTTAGATAAAGTCATAAACACTAGAAGTGGTTAAAGGATGTCTTATTTGGCAACCAATTACCATCAAGCAGAGCCAAAACAAAGAGAAATACGTGACCAACTTAAATGAGAGGGGCATATATATCTCCTTTTTCCCCTTATGTAGGTCAGGATGGTAGTCTGTCTTTGTGCTGCTTGTACTTTGTAAATCTGAAGTCTGTTCTGATGGTTTTATATCATGTATGATCTTAATTTGGGACCCGCTTTTTACCTTAAAGGTGCCACATGCAAGTGTTGTATTCTCGAAAACTACGCCCGTGTTCCGTTTCCCAGCCTGCATCCTTGATATCATTCACCTCACCGAGTCTCTCTTCCCACAGACGGACCCCCGACTGCACCATCTTGGACCGCAGCTGACATGAGCACGAGGGCCGATCCGTCCAGAACTTGCAGGAGGTGGGGAACTAGTTCACGCGCCAGTACACCAAGCTCACTGAAGCTGCTGCGGTCCAAGACGGTGGAGCTGGAGTCCGTCCATTGGACGACAGACTGACCGGAGAGGCAGGACGCGGAGATTTGTGGCCTTCAGCCATTTGTTGAAAGTTTTGTTTCCAGACGGGCATCTTGTACGCACAACTGATCATGTGATGGCATGAGTAAAACCAGACTGTGTATAGAGAGGATATGATCTTACGGCTTGATCGCACCACCCCGAGCACGTTTTTTTTTGTAAATGTCAAATTATCCGATGACTTCTATCGTGCTGTTGGCTGTTTTAAATCGTCCCACTCTGTTATCATTATGAACTCATCATAATAAGTTTGAATGTTTCCTCTTAAGTCATTAAACTGCTTATCATCGACGTAAAGTGACACATCCAGAAGAGACATGGCCTCGCACGCTTTTGATTTACTCAGTTTTGGATTAAGACCACATTTAACCAAAAGAGATGATTGAGAGATGAGCCACATTTCTGCTCGATTGATTACCGAAGTTTGAGAGGGATTACAGCTGATTGATTACCTGAATGATCAACAATCGATTGGATTTCTAGCAGATCTGAAATTTTTTTTGTAGATTATTCTCACTTTGGTTTGATTTCCAGCTGTCAAACAACCTCTCATAAACTTTGAAGGTTAATTGTCGTCTTTACTCTGGAGTTCTTCTTCTTACTTTCAAAGCCACGTTGCTTTCTTGTTCTCGCCCGACGCTCCTACAGTCCTCACCGACCGGACCTGAAGGTGACACACCTGTTTAAAATTCCCCGATAACTGCAGCCGATGGCGAAGTGTCGCGGCGGTCGGCGGGGGACCGTCAGGGCCGATGGGAGTTGTGATGAATCTTTCGCCTTTTTTGCCGCCGTCCTAATCAGCAGGCATTGATTAATTGGATTAACCCAAAATGATCTTAATCACTGATCAATTTCCATTAGACATCCTTAAATACATCTTAATGGGATTGGAGGAGTGTCAGGTGCATGCGTGTGCGCGCTTCTCCTCGCTTGAGAGTGTGTCCGCGTGTGCACGAGGTGTGTTTGTGTACGCCGGTGTGATTGTAGGAACAAGTGTGTGTGCAGGTTGTTGTTTTTTACATTTTGTGTGTTTGTACATTTATAATTAGATGCTTTTGTGCAGAAATGCAAGTTCCTGCTATGAAAATGCAAACCTGTAGATATGTAGATACACACTTGGACTTCAGGATGTATACAGAAGTCATGTTTCATGCACACCTGAGCAACACCTGAAGAATTAATATGGTGCTGTAACAGTGATGTTGCTGTTTCTGATCATCCGAACGCGTCGTATGGAGTAGAGATCAGGAATCTGTGCAACCGACTGCAGATCAGCAGTGATGGAAAGCTTTACTGAGACACTGTTCTGCAGTACTACTATGACTTACTTCCACTTTACTTGAGTATTTCCATTTTCAGCCACTTTTTTACAACAATTCTGAAGAAAATATCTGATTTTATTTTGCTCCGACAACTTTTGTTTGGAAACTTACCTTCAAGATTTTTGTTGAAGTTTTAAAATGCAAAATGTAATCAGCCATTCTGATATTATTATAGATAACGATGAACTATTTAAAGTACTTTAGACACTTTAATCAGCTCCAACATTAAACTAATGAGCGCACGAATGCATCAATAGTTAGAATCCTATAACAAACATTATTCTGAAATGTGTTATCCTGCATAATGAGTACTTTCACTTTTGGTACTTTAAGTATATTTTGATGCACATAACTTTATATAAGAAAACATTTAAATGCATCACTTTTATTCATAGCAGAGTATTTCTGCTGTGAATATTACTAGCTGTGTATTGGCTGCTGCAAAGATGATGCCAAACGAAATTTCAACGTATGTCTTGTACAATGACAGTAAAGCTTCTTTTTCCTCCTCTTCTTCTTCTACACTGTCATACTGGTACTTTTACTCAAGAACAGGATCCGAGTGCATCCTCCACCTGTGCAGGTCGACTTCTTCTACACCAAACTGAAGATAAATAACATTTAATTAGGGCATTATCACTTTTTAAACAAACTTTCCCTCCCTTAGAGTTGGAAGCACACTGTCAGTGTAAACTCAAATGATGTAATACGAGCTTGTGAAAAGCTCACCTGGCAAGATCACACCATTATCCTGAAAATGTAGCATCATAGTGCCTATTCCTATCACTTAACTAAATGTATGGTGGCAAGATTAAACAATAATTGCTGATTTAGATGAAACATTTACGCTGCAAACATTATTTTTGATGGTGTGGCTTCACATAGCAGTGTTGCAATCGTAAAATTTCGATTTAAAACTGGATTCAAATTGAGGCAACTTAATGAAATTAGCTTGTTAGTTCGTTTTATTGTAAGTTGGAAAACTCAGATTTTTGTGTGGACATTTACCTTTTCTGACCGCTGGTGTTTCGTGGCCCATGAGCAGAACAATCTCTGGTTATCTGTTGATTTGTTTGTGCTTCCAGGTGGAACAAAGAGTCCCCCTACAATGCTGTTACAAGTGTTTTTTCACAATCTACTGTATTGCGAGCTAAGCTGCTGCCATATTTTCAAAAGGGAACTCTCTTTAAATTGCAGCCATCCTGGAAAAAAAAAACAAACCCAAACATGAAAACCAGGAAATATCCAGCGTCTCCCCTCCTCTTTTTCTCTCTCCCACTGTCTCTCCTCCCTCCTTGCCAGCTCCTCTGTGATCCCACTGTCTCCCTCTGTTGTTGTTCTAAACAAGCAGCAGGGGGTTGTGGGTAGAGGCCTACACTCACGCTGGGTGTGTGAGTCACCGGAGGGGGTGATGGGCGGGAGACGGGGCGGCGGAGGGAAGCTGGGCTTTTCCCGGCATCACTCCCATCCTTCCTCCCAATCAACCGGAGGTCGCCCGCTCAGCTGATACCCAACTTTTTTTTTTCCCCCCGTGCACGCAAGACATACATTCGCACATGCAAACAGACACACTCGATAAAATCCCCTTTAATTCGAGGGTTTAATTGCACGTATATGCAGCGCATTCATCAACGGGGAGCATAAAATAAAAGCGATGTGTGTCGACACACAGCAGCAGCAGAAGAACACCGTAAAAAAAAAAAAAAAGTGCACATAAATCTTCAACCTGGAAGCAGCGGAGCGTGGAGGATCCTGCTCCACAATGTATCGGAAGAACAAAATCATATGCCGTAACCCATAAACATGTAAACAAACTCCCACGCGAGCTAGCATTATAAAGAACGCATATTGTATGTACATGTTCGCGCTCCATGTTCGAAAGAGCTGAATATAGGCAACTCTGGACGCGCGCCAACAGCGAGAAAATCTGTAAGTTTTTACTGGCAGGGAGGGATGTTTGGTGATGGAGGGAAGAAAACAGGAGGAGGAAGAGGGAGGGAGGGTGAACTTAATTCACACTACATGGGATATAGAGTTGTATCGGAGCGTTCTGCGCGCGAGCGGAGAGGAAACACCCCCGTCGTACGCAGCTGTACGGTCCGCATCTCCGGTGGAATACTTAGCCAGGGGGATTATGGGGCCGCGTCCATTTGCATAACTCCATTAAGGCATCTCCCTCTCTCCCCTTCTCCGTCTCTATCTCGCTCGCTCGCGACGGAGACACCTGTGTAGGGGAAGCTATAAAGACGTTACCCCCGCGGAAAGCAGAATTACATTTTCTTTTTTTTTTTGCCCAAGATCTGTGGTACAGCTGTGAAAATTTGTGCAGAAAGAGAAGCCGGCGAATAAATAGAATATATGTGTGCTTCTCAAGTTGCTACAAGTGTGTAGCCCCGACCCCAAAACACGACAAAGCTGATGTCAGATCATGGGATTGAAACGGTTTCACCCTTTTTTGACAAGTAAAATGTGACTCAGCAGGATTTGGGGGAATGCAATTTTTCCTTTCGTGCACATGTGCAGCGTCGTCAACCCAAAACTCCGAAAAAGCAGCAAGTTTTGTTCGCTTTTAGCAACAAGTTGAACTTTAACGTCAGCGCAGATGTAAAGTTTTGGCGATAAACATTGCGTGTGGTTAGAATATCGACGGCCAACAAAAAAAACCCAGCCTGTGTTCTGATATTTTTACAGCATAAGATGAACAAGCTTGCATTTCACCCTGCCTGAGCTATAATTAGTATTTGCTCTGATGCTGTTAGCTTGATGATTTTAACGCCTCCCAGCATCAACCTCTCTCTCTCTTTTTTTCCCTTTAAGACAATAAGATCAATCTGGCTGAGCTCGGCAGCTATAGATAGGCCGGCTGTGTGTGGTGCTAAGGAGAGCGATGACCCAGAGGTCGCCTCCTTCCTCTGGTGTCTTTATACCGCCGGCCCCCGCAGTGTCCTCCCCCCTTCCTCCTCCTCCTCCTCCTCCTCAGCCACTTTCTCTTCCCCCTCGTCTTTCTTACTTCCCCTCTCTGTCTCTGTCTTCTTCAGTGGCGTGAATCATGAAAGCCAGTCCTGTGTAGTCGATGGGCCTTTTTCCTCGGCGGTGCCTTGTTGCAGAGAGACGGAGAGAAAGAGGGAGAGAGATGAGGTATTGATTTGAGAGCCTCTGGGAGAACAATAGGTCCCTTACTGAAGCCACTCTGAAGCACAAACACCTTCCCTGCAGCCTCTCGGTGCCAGAGCGAGACCAGAGAGGAGTTAAAAAACAGCTTTGCTTTCTATTGCTGCCGTCTCTCTCCACTTGCAGCGGATTGCTGATTGCCCAGAGGGGAGGAATGATGAAGGGGAGGAGGAGGAGGAGGAGGAGGAGGAGGCCAGACCTTGGCACTTCCCAGTTCCCTGCAGAAAGACTAGCTGCCTGGGCCGGGACCCCGAACCCTCTGAACCCGCCCCGCGCTGAGCGGCTCTGGGCCAATCGCGCATACACCCAGGGTTCCGGAACTGTGACACCCCGGAGGTCGCCGGTTCAGATCCGATACTTTTTCGACGCCCGGAGGCGCGCTGAACTTTCCCGGCTCGTAAACCCAACCCAACCCAGACGCAACCCCT
>NW_007578887.1:45499-65002 GCF_000690725.1 Stegastes partitus | reverse complement strand
CCCCCCTCCTCCGTCTCACCGCCATCCACCCACCCACGGACATCTTGAATTCGGTCGCGGGTCGATTGTGCGCTCGATGCGTTGGATAAAAGCTTTCGGATTTGACTGATTCACGACCGCCGCGGAGGTGGGGGGGGAATGGACCGAGCGGCGGGGCCAGGCATGATGTCATGGAGAAAAGTGCACGCGGGGTCGATGACATCATCAGCAGGAGACGGCGAAAAGCAGCGCCTCTGTCTGTTTGGTTTATGAGCCTGTTGTCCGGGGAAGTCGCAGAGGAAAGAAACATAATTAGTTACTGTCATAAGGAGCGCTGCGGTGAAATACGGCATTAGAGCTCAATGATATGACAGCAATAAATCCATTGTCCTTAAGAACGCCGCAACTTCAACACAACTTCTAATAAAAAAAATATTTTCGCCGGCTAAAAAACATAAATAAATCATTGCTCTTGTGCACTGTAGCACTACTTCTCCCGACTCCAACCACTATTAATAATCGCGCGCATTTCAGAGAAGTGATGTTTTAAGCATGTTCAGCGGAATAAACAAGCCCGACGGAAGCCTCTCGAGACCGCCGCTCGTCTATCAACTCTGCCAGGTTGAGAACAGAGGCGGGGTCAAAACGCCTGACTTTACCTCCTCTCCTACACAAACGCGGGCTAGCCGAGGCAGCCGCGCGGGTCGCCGGGACTTGTATACGCTGTTTATCTCATTATGCAAAGCGGCTGAGGGATGCAAGAGGCCGTGGAACAGCATAATCTGCGGAGTTCATTTGGAGTCTCTCATACGTCTGAACATTGTTTGTATTGATTTGTGTTTAGAGGGATCCCGACGCTTTGAAAAGATCAGGATGAAACCGAGGTCGCTTGAAGCATTGTCCATTCCCAACTTTATCATATATCGATTACACTTGCCCGCATAGAATATCTATATATATATATTTTTGGGTGGGGAGGGGCGCAGATGGTGACATTTTTTTAACATGCTGCTAATGGAGGACACAATAACTTTTGCTCAAGAAAGTTCTCCTCAGTTTCTGACTCTCTCGTCTGGTGCGAGGTGATGGATGACCAGCGGTGATTCATATCACAAAACCTCCTCTATATTTTGCCCACAATGCACTGCACTTCTCAACAGGAAATGAGAAAGGCTCCCCTCCGATGGCACGCCGCAGCGGAAAAACAATTTCCCAACTTTTCAATTTTGTCACAGTGTCACTCCCTTTACTGGTCACTCCTGCAGGCGACTCATGCGGAGACTCATAATGAATGTGTTTCATAAACAGACATCAAGAGTGACCGCGGCGGCCGTCACTTCAAGTTCCTTCGTCGCGCGTTTCCCCCCCTCCTTTTTTTGTTAAGCGCCGCTTTATCATTTTGAGTTAGCGGTAACAACCCGCACCTCACTAATTTCCTCTGCCTTCCATCCGCCAATGAGGGCCATTAATTTGGTGTAGCGCTGTTCCTCTTTATTGGATGTCAGCGGCGTCATATCGCACCAGCCGGATCTCTCCTCTGCCACTCTGCGAGCTCTCTGGGTCTTTCCCTGCTGGCGAGGCTTCAGGGAGAGCCCATTCTGAAACCCTTTTTTCTTCTCCCATCCTATACCTCACCCCCCCATTATTCCACATCTCTTCCTCTTTTATCTGCCTCCCTCCTCCCCTCTCTCCCTGCAGGTTGCCTAAACATGTACAGTATTTAATAATGTTCAGTCCTGTTTCTCGCTAACAACCACACCAGCAGGCACCTAGCGGTCTTAAAGGGACCCAGGGGGTCATTTCCCACTCTTTCTCTTTCACGAGAAAAACCAAGACAGAGGAATTAATATACCCCCTTCCCCCCGCTTCCCTTCCCTTCTTCCTCTGTCACCGAGAGTTCTCCCAGGCCCCGTCTTTCTCTTCATCCCTCCCTCGCTCGTGGCTCACAAGCATCAAGGCACCGGGAGAATTTTAAATGCTCGGGACGAGTTGTTTGTCTTACGTATAGGGGGGGACGTCGAATGGCGGCAAGGAGAAACCGGGTGGCAGAGATGGAAAAGGGAAGGGCGGCGAGAAAAAGTGGTTGCAAGGACGGCAAATGGCGACCAAAAAAAAAAAAAAAGTGGCTCGGAAAACTCATCTTCTTCCATCATGCACGAGGCCCCCCCATCCACCCCCACCCAGAAGCGGGTGGGGCAGTGATGGAGAGATGTGTGCGGGGGTGGTGGAGGAGGAGGAGGAGGTGGATGGCGGTGGGGCGACTGTAAGGCAGAGATGGGTGGGTTATTAATTTCCACTATGCAGTATCATGCAGCTGGTGGCTCCAAAGCGAGGTTTGGCGGTAATGAAAATGGCCTGAGTCGAAGATTAATGGCTCATAAAGACAGAGCGTTTAGATGGGACGGCCGCCTCAATCTGGACAGCGGTGACTAATCGCGACGGACGCATGCACGTGCTCGCTCGCGCGCACACATAAACATGCATATGCACGCACACTCCGTTACCTCACCCGCCGTCCCCCGAGCTCCCCCTTTCCCTCCTATCTTTTTTTTTTTTTTACCCATCTACCCCCTCTGCTTTATTTCTCCCTCCTCCTTGTCTGATGTTGGCGTGAATTGCGGCGGGGTCAGAGTTCAAGGCGTGCAGAGAATTATCTTGATTTATGCCCCCTAAGCTCGGCAGTGGTCGCGGCGTGCGGCGTGGCAGGCGGTCGGCGGACCGTTGGGGCTGGGTGACACGCAGGGGGGGTGACGTTTCGTTCCCCTTAGCCCCCTATTTTTTTTTTTTTTTTTTTTTTTTTTTCTTCCTAATGGCAGCGACGATGACAAGAGCCACCGCATCATCAAGCCGGACAAATGGGCTCGGCGGGCGCCTGCAATTTTTCCTTCTTTGCCGCTGAAGGTGCATCATATATCTCTAAAACCACCCAATAAGGTTGTGAGAAACGTGTTTTTAAAACAAATTGATTTGGATGCTTTACGATGTGTGTGTGTGTCGGTGTGTGTGTGTGTGTGTAATAGCAGGCAAAGGGAGGATGATGCAGTTGTGGTTTTAACTGTGATGGTTTCGGCACCGGGAGCAACGGCGGCACAGGCCATAAAACAAGTGATTTTCATCAAGACAGAGAGTCAATCCTGTTTTATACTATTAGGTTGACATGTACACACCATATAAACCAGATGTGGGTCCGGCGTTGCTTTGTTTCACGCCGCTGAAGCCGACGTTGAGGTTTTTATCGCATCAGTTGAGCTGTCAATTACTGACTGAGTGGACTTCATTTTTACCCGTCTCATTGACAATATTGTGGCTAAGTGCTGATATGCACTCTGATAGGAATCTTATGAACTTGCATTATAGGATGATCTTTCACTGCACCGACTCTCAATCTGCACCTTTTTATTTTTGCGACATCTACCCTTGAAACTCAAGCTTTTCACCTTGTTAGCATGTCCATATGGTGCTGTTTCTGACATATTATGTGTAAGCTGAGCATTTCCATCTTGAAACTGCAGCATACAGGTGAGAGACTTAAAAACACGGATTTAAACGTCCGGGGTTTCATATGTCACAAACCTAAGGAACCAATCAGGTGGGGTTGCATCCTTCCAATATTACATCTTGCCATTGTGTGTAGAGTAGTTTCGGTGTTTGAACAGAGTCATAGGTGAGCTAGTGTGCTTGAGCTGTAGCCATCTTAGTTACATCTCAGCTATTTTAAGGTAGGAAAGGGATTATTTTCGCTTGTAAATATGTATGTAAAGATGAGTTTTTCAGGGTTTAATCAACAGCCAGAGAGTGTTTTTAACAGTAATAGAATCCTATTATTGAAAGGGAGGAACCAGACCACAGACAGCACGGCAGCGTTTCCATGATTCAACACATTACCTATTCTCAAAACCATTTCTTGTGTCGGAGGGATTTGGAAATTTTTTTTTAACGAGTATTTACTCCTAGAAACCAAACTGCTGTCGAAAATTGGTCCCACCGGCTGGAAATGCAGGTGTTTCTAATTTGACCGTAATCAATAAATTATTCCATTTTCGGGGATTCGGTTGCTCTCAGTCCTGTGTATTGTCTGTGTTCTGTTGGCAAGCTGTCGGCCAGCCGAATTGTTTGAGAAGCAGAAGAGTAGATGACTGAAAATGGAAAATCAGCACCTCTTTCGGTTTCTAGTTTCTGTGGCATGATGGCCGTGAGAAGCCTTTTAATATGTGGGTCTTGGCCTAAGAATACGACTGCGGTCCAGGCTCTGAAAGACTTGACCAAGTTTAATCCTCCAATCTAAACACACAGGCTGTTGGCGTCCTGCTGCTGAGCAGAGCCGTCCAACACAACACAGAACAAGACACATTACCACAGTGTAACCTGACGGGTAGAGCATGGAAAAGAAACAAAGCGCTGCCAGTATTTAAGGGATACCGTCCCAAAATTCGGCTTAATCGAGCATGGAACCAAAAGTATTAAAAATACAACACTCGGGGGGTTTAGCTCCAACTGGGGCCACCAATGCTGCAAATGTAATGATACTGTGTAATTTGGATAGAATCATCCACTGATTGGCATTTATACACACTCTACAGCCACCGACTAATGGTTTTCGTCCCAAAAAATCAGAAAAAAAACCAGTCACATCTTTTCCACAAAAAGGCTTCTCATCTGCACAGTGCTGGTACAAGAAGGATGGAGGAGAACTGACAAGAAATAAGAAGTTTGGCTTCATTGTCGTACAGTGAAAGTATACGAGGGGAACTCCAGAAACTGAGGTTCAAGTCTCAGCAACTTACTGTACATGCATACTGAGCTGAATTCTGACACTTAAACACAACTTCTTTCTCTTCCCTTCTTAGCAGGACCGGAGATGCAGAGTATTCCTCTTGAATGCGGTTGTCAGGTTAGCAGTTAGGTTGTTATTTGCGCTGGAGCTGGGTGCAGACATTGTTGAAACATTCAGAAATAATGATAAAGTCGAAATGCAGGCAAAAAGCAGCAGTAACTGCAAACAGGCTTTTTTTTTTGGGACAGGTACATCAGGTAGAAGTCTGCTTGGTGGCTTGATTACGTGGACTCATTGTGAAAGTTGCCAGTGGTGGAGTCAAACAGTTTTTAGTTTTTTATCAATTTGCTGTAGGCCAGATAGCTTTTTGTTGAGGGGGGTTTGATTATGAAGGCAAGATTGCCAAGTAGAGGTACATAAGGAGCTATGTATAGCATAATAGCTTTTTAATGTGGCCTTTAACTGATTAAAACCATCAAAGGGTTGGTTGAGTTCCTTATTTTGGTCTATAAAACTCTACAATGACAATTTAAATGGCGTAAGTACATATAGGATCCTTATTTTCTAAGCGTTCTTGTTCTGCTCAAGACACCCACCGAGTTATGATACCAAACCATGTCCATCCAGCCTTTTGTGTCTTGCAGGTTCTGGGTTTTGTTGTTCTACAATATGCCCCACTTGTTTCCAGAACTCACCAAGTTGGCGACCTTCTTGGTTCCACCTCCAGGCAGTTATTTGTGCGCTAACAACACCAGGTCTTGATCTAAATGAATGAGGAGAGAGTTTTAACTCCAATCTTAATGGTAACCAGGACCTAAAACATGCAGGTATGGAACCAACTAGCCAAATCTGATAGAAAGAAAGCTTGAAAAGTTTTGTCACTTTGCCTCAAAATATGGTTTAAAAAAACGTTTTTCCTTATAGATTAAACTTCTACTATGCATGTGAGGATTTCCATATAGGTACAAGATTGTTATGGATTTAAATTCATGATTCTTTAAGTTCTAAGTCTTTCTTTTGTAACATCTCTTAATTAATTCCTTATTTACAATATTAGAAAGATGCATTTTCATACTGTTTTTACACTGTTTGGTGAAAATAACGAGTTGCTACAAAATCCATGGAAACATTTTGTGGTTATGAGGTTGAATTGCAGGTTGCTGTTTAAATGCATCTGTGTGGGAACAATGACTTTAGAGGATTTGCAAAAAGTTGTCAGTTCTGTAGGTCTATGCCCTCTAAACAGGCATCAATATAGGTGTGAGTTGATCAGAGTTTAGTCCATGGCCTCCCCGTACCACCCTCCTTGCTCCACCCCTGCCTAAAGCCAACTCTCGCCCTAAGTTAAACTTGACAACCACAACCACGATCAAATCTTTCCACGTGTCAAACCGCTGTGTCCAATTCCTGCTGTAATCCTCCCCGTGGTGGAGGAATGTAATCTTCACATTATCCGCATCCACCACATATAATCAGCCTCTCCGTGTCTCCGCTCATTCCGCATCATTGTCGTCGGAGAGTTCAGCGCCCGTCGTGTGTTCTGTGTGTATTTACAGTGTGACATCTGGATCGGCCCAACCTCCATGTTAGGCTGCATAACCACATCCATACCTGTGTGTGCGTCGTTTTGGCGAGTCACACTCTGCCGTCGCCATCCATCTGATCAGGCATTGACACCCGGGTGACTGTTCGCTGTCAGCGTAGAAAATGAGAGCACCCGTGTCAGATTTATCATGCCTCCGCCGCGTCGCCTATTTCTCCCGTGAACCCCGGGTTGGCTGCCGCCGTGACTACCCATGCACAGATGTGTTTGAGGTGTAGGTGTGTATACTCTTGTCAGCTCGCTGACAGCGTGACATGAAAATCTATTTGTTTTTATGTTCTAAGAGGGGACCATTTGTGGTAAGAGGAAGGAGGTGGTGGGGCGGGGGGGGGAGCGTAAACTCCATCCAAACCTCATCTTCTACAGTCCAACCCCCCCCCCTTTCCAACAAATTGGAAGCACCTCCTCCTTCAGTTTTCAACTTGCCCTTGCACCTGGCCCCTCTGCTGGGGCCTGTCATCCATTTTATCCATCTCTTCTTCAGTGGTCCCAGCATGTAGGGGAGGCGGGGTGGAGGGTGGGGAAGGGGGGTCAGGAGTGCCTGTTTACCTCCAGCCTCGACGGGAGCCTGTTTACCTCCGCCGGTGGCAACTTTACTTTGAGCCCCTGTTTGACTGGGAGGTGGTGTTGAGAAACAAAGAAGAGGATGACACACCAAGAGAGGAAACGGATTCTGACAACGCTGCCTCCTTCTTGGCGACGGCGAGGGAATCCGCTGTGCTGATGAGAGGGGAAGAGGAGGGGTGAGAAGAACAAGGGAGTCGGGGAGGAAGAGAAGGAGGGACTGCTGATTCAGCACTGCAGTATGGATTTTCATTTCTACCCCCCCCTCTCTCTCTACACTCCTTTCGCAGGTTCCTCCTCCTCCTCCTCCTCCTCTCA
Source organism: Stegastes partitus (assembly GCF_000690725.1). Lineage (NCBI taxonomy): Eukaryota > Metazoa > Chordata > Actinopteri > Pomacentridae > Stegastes > Stegastes partitus. The sequence goes on along the minus strand of NW_007578887.1, from coordinate 57,764 downwards.
GAGTCAGAGCCGGTCCTGCCAAATGAAGTTCCCACTTCGCAAATCTAATTTCTCCCCTTTTCCAGGGGAAAACCTATTGAGGGGCATTAGATTTTCCCTGCCACATAATATCAAGCAAGCAGTGCCTCTAAAGAAATCACCCTCTTGAAAATAAATGACAAATTGGGTTTCGGTCTTGTGGCATTTATGCATGTGTGTCTGCTTTCTTTTTTCTTTTTTTTGTGTGCGTGCACGCCGCACAGTGCGCGAACCCTGACCCAGCCGAATGAAGGCAAAAAACAATTCCCACAGATTTCCTCCCGGGGTGTCCTCTGAGAGGAGAACTTTTCATTCTCATCTGAGGAGGTTTGGGGGTTAAGGAGGACTGCGGGGAGAGATTTACAGAGTTAGAAAGAAGCTGCAGCTTTAGATCTGCAGATTTACACATGAATTCCCACACATAGCAACACCTCATTCCTACAGAAACACAGCCAGAGGTTTGTGTGTACATCTACGCACCTGAAGTCGCCGAAACGTAGACATGCAAATCCTGATGCACGCACATTGCTTCCCTGCAGACAGGCAGTTTTCTAAAGCCCTGATGGATAAGGCCTCCTCACTGATAACTGAGCGTCTGGGCTTGTGTTCAGCCGGAGACTATGCTGTCTAATTACCCCAAGCGGGAGCAGCGGTGGGTAGGGCTATTCATTTCCACGGTAAAATAGCTTCGATAACGCGCCTTTTTTTTTGTTGTACAGTATCGCAGGGGCCAGTGATTGAATTACAGAGCATCCCCCGGTGACTAAGAGGCGGTAATTACGGCGTAATTTAAGATTACATTATTAACCGGCTGACTTTATTAGAATGTAACTTCACCTCCGCAGTTAGTTACATCCTTATCATAAAAAAAGGAGATGATTAAGGGAAAGAGGAAATTGCCACAATTGTCCTTTTGTAACTGCGAGTGCGTCTGGCTTATTAGCGGCGCGGTGCAGGGACCGAGCCACGGGAGGATTTCACGGCGGTGTTTTGACTCCGCGAGGAAGCAGAAAGGTGTTCAGGTAATGTGCTCCCGACGTGAAAGAGAAAAGCCACCGATTTTCTTCCCCCTTTGCAGACGGCTGGAGAAATTGTTCTCTTTGTCTGTTCTGGCTGTGGTTGTTTAACGGCATGAAAGAAGCTCTTTAACCTTATCTGTAATGGAATATCTAATTGAGATTCGACCAATCTGAAGCGATCTCGGCAATACACCTCCAAACAGCAAATACTGTAGTTTACTTTTTTTGCTAAAACTCACACACACATATAAGCTCTGACCCTCTTTCTTTAGTTTCTTGCTGCTGATGTTCTCGTTATCACTTCTTACCATCTCTCCCTTCTTATCATTCCTGCCAAGCTTCTTCTTTTAGACGCTTTTGCACCAAGAATCTTCTCATGACTGCACTTGACCTGCTGATTTTTATGTACTGTATTCGGTCGCGGTGAGAAAAATGTTTAAGGTTTTTGTGCGAGGTGAATACAGGTGCCTGAAAATTGGCAAAAGAAAAACCTTTCACAGACAAAAGGGTCTCGGCTGGTATTGATTATAGCATCATTTCGTGAAGTTTGATGAAAGATGGGACTGTCTGGTTGTATGAACACAGAATGGGGAGTCGCTGTTACTCCTCTGTTAACACTGAGTAGATTAATGGTAGCAACTGGACTTGTTTGAGAAGATGTTCCACCTCTCATCCAAGAGGCTTCATCAGTTCTGACTGACCAGTTGGGAGACCATCCATAAGGAGTCATTACCATTGGTTTAATGGCTAAATCAACGTGCACATGGTTCTTCAAGCTCAAGGACAGGCACAGGGTGGATATTTTGGAAGGAAGCTACCAGATATGGTCACTTTCCCCATAAAGGGATAACAGAATGAAGCCCGAAATGGGTTATAGAGATAACCAGCCACTCACACTCAGCTACACCCTGAGGGCAATTTCGATTGGCCAGTTAACTCAACTCTTTGAGAAGATTATGCCCACACACTAAGTTCAACACATCTTACCTGCATCTTTTTCTCTCTCTCCTGTTCACTCTGAGTCATGGAGCTTTTTTTTTTTTTTTTGAAGCCGCTCTCCAGTAGCAGATGAATAAAAAAAAAAAAACTGCTGTCCTTGCATTTTAGCGTGGAACATTTGGAGAACGGTGGCAAAAGCCCGAACCGATGCAGTCGAGGACTTTTAGAAAATGACATCTTACCGCAGAGGAGTTACTGTTTGTTCAGTTGCCAGACACAAATAGCTGAAAAATGTGTGGATGAAAAAAGAATCCAAACCGTAAATCTGTTAAAAACACAGAATAGGTGATGATAGGAAGCAGGACGGGGGAAGATTTTAAACATGTGCAAAGATTTAGCAAGATGTTGTGGTGTAGATTTGGGCAATATAAAATAGATATTTGCTTTAAAAATGTGCAATAAATATATTTTTAAGTGAATGGAGCCGTGCAGTGCTGGATGTAATGTATGTCCTGATCCTTAACATGACAGCCGACCAAAGACGAAAAGGTTTAATAGTCTTCATATTGTTAGATGCCAACTTTCGCCAGTTTGAGTGTAAAAGGTCACAAATCAAATAAGGGTGTCTTGACACTTTGAGTTGTCAGACTGCTGGTTTTACAAGCTAGTATTCACCCAGTTCTCTGTTCTGATTTTATTTGCAAATGCTGCCTTTGAGGAAGGAAAGCGAATCAGAAATTATGACCTGACGGACACAAATCCACTCTTGAAAAATGCATTAAAACACTCCCCAATGTACAAGTAGCATCCGCATGCGCCCTCACACACAACGAGGAAGACAAAGCTCAGACCGCACACACCAAACAGCGCAGCTAAAAAAAAAAAAAAAGCAGCACTGTGTCAAAGTTGACCCGAAGCTGAAACAAGATTAACCCCGATCACTGGATTCGCACACAAATCCTCTCAAAGTGCAAAAACACGGGCCGGGCCATGGATAATGATTACACATCCCTTCATTAGCATCATATCAGTGTTATGGATTAGACTCTACAATAGCAGCCATTGTTGAGGCCGCTATCGAGCATCTACCACATGAGGGGCTGAAGACAATCCTCGCTTGTGGGACAGTAGCTCTCAGTCACCAAAACCACAAATTGGGGTCGAGCGACTTCTTGCAGCCGCAAATTGGCGCGATGGTCACCGTGACACGAGGGATGTCCAGTTCGGGTTTGTTTTTGTTGCGTGGGAAGCAAAGTTGATCATGTATGTGAAGCTACCTTTTGTGGTGCACAACAAGATTAAGAAATGTTAAATGACCCTTTACTCCGTTTTCCTACAGCGACACAAAAAACTCTAATTAATGCACATTAAAGTCAATTATTGATCTTGGATGATGTAGTTACCTCACAGGATACCTTAACATTGGTTTATATTTACACATATTGTGTGTAAGTTTACATTTCAGTGTGCGCTTTGTGTAGTTTTTAAGGGAATATGCATCATCTAGGTAGTTTTTGTCCTGGTTTTGTTCCATCTTCCACACAATTTCGTACCATTAACAGCATATAAAGAAGAACAATGCTCTTAATAGTGCACATATTTATATTTATGGATAACCTAAATTTTAAAAAATGCATTCTTGCTAACAGCCAGCAGGAGGCGACTCATGTAATTGCAAAAACAAGTCAGATTGCATAGAAATATATGAGAAAATCTTCCAACTTTTGCCTTGAATTGTGACCTTAGCGAACATTTTTGCTAATGAGTTTATGTTTTCAGTCGCTAAGTTCACAACTTTTTGTTTACAACATGATCAACTTTTTAGGAAGAAAGTGTAAAGATGGTTTTAAGGCGGGTCTAACTTTTGATTTACTTCTCATTTTCCTATCACTGTGCGACAGATCCGCCGCTCGCTCACAAAGATGGTGGTGATCAAATACTAAACTCAAGGCTTCAAAAATGGTAATCTACAAACCAGTGGGTGCAACATGGTGGCTCCGTTCGATGTTATATGTATGTACTGTGGTAAATTAGGCATATAGACCAGAGTTGTTTCTTATACCAGGCTGTAAACGTGTATTTTTTGCTGTAAAACATTTTAACATAGGCGTCTATGGGGGTTGAAATATTTTTTCGAGTCAGCCTCAGGTGGACATTCGAGGAAGTGCAGTTTTTTTGTAATCTTAATTTCTTTAAGCCTCAAAGTGATGCTGATTTGGTCTTTGATTTTTTTTTACGGTGGCTACAAAGACGATGTAGTTAAATCGATTTGTTCTTATCCTGCTTCGACGTCGATGCAGGAATGTGATCAGGAGTCTGCACAGGGTGTTTCATTTAGAAAACTGACTGCATGTTCTATGCTCTACATGCGTCTGACTTCTTGCCCTCTGTGCAACTCGACACAACTTTTTTCAAGCATATTACAGCACAGAGACACTTCTGGTGGGATCACAAGCTTTGTCTTTAGTGGCTGCCATGAACTCCAGCCTGAACACGATGCAAGCTGCCTGTGGGTCAGTTCGGTGCAGATCTTTTTGCTTAAAGTTCCAACAAACTACTTTGTAATTTTCAGAATATTTTATGCATATCGTGCTTGACCTCACGGAATACTTTTGTGTGCATGAATCTCTTTGCTAATGTCATTTTGATGTGCTGTTCAAGGTTATAGGTCAGCCTTGTGCTTCGCTTTAAATCTAGGTTGCGGGTCAGATTCTCTCGTTTTGATTTGCCGGTAGCTTTGACAGATCGTTAAATCTTCAGAAAACACTTGTCATTCTTCGCCGTTGTTTAAAACATGGCGGCGTTGTTGGTCATTCGTTGTTGGAGGGCAGCTTTCCATAAATCAAAATCTGAAAAGCATGTTTCAGTGTTATTTCTTCTTGAATTCACTCCGCCAAGCAAAGAGCGTCTCATTATTAGGATCAAAACCTTAAGCTTCCTTATTGGTCCGATTCACACACCCACCAGGTGGTGGGCTTGAATCTAGCATTACTTTCACTTGTTAATTTACCTTTGCAAGCTGTTTGCCTTCAGTAATGAGTATGAGAAGCCCAGAAGCTGTAGACGTTCACTATATCACTTCTAAATGAGGGAGAGACAAATAAAAGAAGAAAAAAAAAGGCAGAAAGAGAAGGAAAGTAGCTGCAGAAGATGAGTCCGGAGTCGAGCGAGATAAAGAGAATCCATGGAGGAGGAAGAGAGAGAGAAGTGGGCCGACGGGTCAGGCTGTGTCAATAACTCTCCTTGCAGTTCAGCTTGTGTAAATTGATCTTTTACAATTTCACCTTGTGACAGCTAGAAAAATCACTACACTTGTAAGTCCAGAGGTGAAGGGGGGGGGAGAAAGTAAGGGGGTGTTTAGGTCCGTCCAAAGAAAGAGAAGATGATGCAAGAAGAGGAGGGCGAAGAAACACAGAACAACCCAATCTCGAGTAGGTTCAATACGCCGCCTTTGCTGCATACAAATCTTTTTTTTTTTGGACTTGTGGCAGTAACCAGCAAAACAAAAAAAAACTGTTTTCTCTCGTGTTGATGACGGATGAAACCGCTGCTGTCCCTTAACGCCAACACAGCAATTACGGACAGCACTCGGGGCTATTTCTGCTGCACTTAACACTAATCGCATTGTGAACTTTGTGCGTCTCTTTGTGTGTAAGTTCCTCCGAAAAAAGAAAAAAGATATGGAGGGGCGATGTTTACAGTTGGCTGGTAATAAAGCCGCCGATCCGCTAACGCTTGTAGATGGGATTGTATCGGCGTTGTACGCGTGGGCGGCGGCGGTGTGTTTTGCTTCTGCTCTGTTTGCCGAGTTTGTCGCTGTCGTATGGATGCGTTTCCATTTTCCTCTTGTCTTTGGCATAATACGCCAGCTATCTTTTGCAACTCTGAGTGAACTCTGCAGCTTGTCAGAGCTGCGGGCATCAACAGTTTTGGAAATATTTTTTTTGGGGAGGGAGAAGGTATAAGGAGGAGAGTGGCAGAGAGGCGAGGTGAGTGTACGGGGAAGTGTGTGTGTGTTAGTGTGGGATGGAAGGACACTGATAATAACTGCAGCTTCTTCCTCTTCAAAGCGCACAAGACACAGTCGGCTTTTCCTGCTTCCAAACGCAGGACAAGCCCCGTCTCCGAGTCGCCATAAAACTGCAACGACAAATACGTTTGGAAGGAAACCAGATTTCCTGTTAACGTATTGAGGAATCATTGTTAATTAACATGTTTGGCAAATTACTTTTGCTTTTTTTTCCCAATCATCCAATCATGCAAGATGGCATCCACTTGTTTCAAGTAGAGAAAACGGGGAAAAGAAAAAAAAAAGTTTGGGAAGACAATGTGCTTACTTCAAATCAGAATCAAACCAAAGTAGTTTTTGCTTCAACTGTCCCCCAAAAATGATGCTCCTATAACTAATACATAACTAAACTACATTCTGAGGTAAATGTACTGTCTCCTAAATCACAAAAACAGTTCTTGTCAACATATTTTAGCGCTTATCGGGACAGAAAATGAAAAAAAAAGCTTCAAAGATGTGATTAACGTCATGAAATGTCATATTTTAACCCATTTCGTAAACCTACTCGAGTAGGTTTGGTGCTTAAACCTCGCTAAACAGCAAGTTTATACGAAACTAAGAAAAAGTCCAACGGAAATAATGAACTTCAAGGGCCATAATATGCAAGACATAAAGCCCAGTCTTCTGATTACCTCTATCAATCTGACCTCCTAATGTGGACTTGGTGGCTCTTCAAAACTGGAAATAGCTCCTACTGGGTCATAGTCGTGCTTTTCTGGGAGAAAATATGTCTCCTAAATGTGATTAAGAGTGCAGGTTAGTTGTATAGAAACACAATTTTTGAGATACAGAGTTGCTTATAGCAGCAGGAATCAGCTAGCATTCACTTGTAGCTACACACAGAATTCAGTTTAACCCACTTCTCCACCACGTCGTACTTCCACTCTGGATGAAATGAATGAAATGAAAAATGAAATGAAAAATACTTTATTCATCCCAGAAGGGAAATTCAATCCTGTAAAAGCTCACCTTTCTTTTTTTGTTTTTTTAAATCAATATAACATATATTATATACAACAATAATAATTATTATTAATTATTATTAATTAATAGGATGTTGTTGCTCTCTAGAAAGACTGGCTGAAGTCTTCCATCACAGAGCAGATTTTTTTAAATCCTAAAAATGGAGCTGACAGGAGGTGCAGGAGTCTAGTTTCCTCTCAGATCACTTAAATTGCAGCGTGTTGAAAGGTTATTATGCCCAAATCTATTAAAAACAGTGTTTTCTGCGTCTCTTTCAGCTAACAAAAGAAGGTACTGTGTCTTTATCAGAGGCAAGACTTAAATACGCTGCCTACTCCAGCTTTAAACCCCAGATGGAAGACGAGTCCAGAGCTCCGTACGCCCACCATCCACCCCGACCACCTCCTGCCGACTGCGACGGTTAATAATCCTGGCATTTTAAGGGAAAACTGCTCATCCAGCGTACATCTTGCAAGTTTTCGAGCCCCTAAGGTGTCTCATTTACTTTGTTTTTCAGTTTAGGATTCCTTCAAAAAGCCTCTTGGCAGCTGCGCGGAAGCAGGTGTAAACTGGTAGAATTTAGGTTTTCAGTTCATCTGAAGTGAGAGAAGTCGGAAATAAGAGAGGGGAGGTCCTAATCAGTGTGTTTACACGCTCGCTGGAAACAAGGTTAATCAGAGAAATCAGGTTAGAAAGGGAGGCAGCTTTTTTATCGTCACACACAGCAAGTCGGAAATCAGATTTCTGAAGCCTGCGACAAGTCTTTATTTTGCACCACGGACAAAAGACGTAAAATCTATCTTAAAATATACCTTCACATGTCCAATACAGGAGTTTGTTTGTGAAAACTGTGTGTCGAAAGTGTTGAGTTTATAGAAATTTAGCTCGTATGTAAAAGTTTTTAAAGGAAATAATGAGCTTCAAGGGCCAAAGGTTTTCCGATTGTGCGCCATCTCGTTCTTCCAGAATTTAAACAGTATTTTCTTCATGTTTTCATCGATATAATTAACTTTATTCTCAGACGAGGCCCTGAGGATCCCCACCTTTCACACCTGTGTTTGTCTGCGTGTGAATGCAGGTCTGACAAATGCACAAACGCTGCATGTGTGGGGGCCCGCAGCTCTGTAAACATTACCTCATCCCTGTCATGCGCCAGCCTCCCCCCCCAGCCCGGCCCGCGGCCCCCAGGTCTGTGGGAACTGAAGCCCACTCTGCTGGCTGGAACAAAGGGCAGCCCTCCCCTGCCCCTCGCCCCCTGCCCCAGCCACCGCTGCCCCCAGCCCACCTCGCAACAAAAGGGGCCACGGGGCCTTAATTCCCAGGCAACGATATAAATGGTGGCCCCCGACTCCCGAGGATGAGGCAGGAACGAATGGGGCTGAAATGGGGGTGAGGGGGAGAAAAATGGCAAAGAAGTCATAAAAGAGGTGCCCACCCACCCCCCCTCCACCATCCTCCTCCTCGTCCAAGAGGTCCTTTTGTTGGCGGGGGTGAGGGGACACGGGGGTGGGGGGGGTGAAGGGACCAGGGTGGGATGAGACAAAGGACAGGTCGGAGAGAGTTGCAGGGGTCAGAACTGGCAACCACCACCCCTCCACCCGAGGTCCCTATCAAACATCCCATCATAGACACGCTGCCAAGACCGCCACACAGTTTCTCACACCGACACCGCTCGCATCAAGAAGTTCAGAAAGTTTGCAGCCGGTGTTAAAGTGTGAACCTGAAACAACCTGTAAGTTATTGGGAACGCGGTCAGGCTTCTTACACGATGATGGTTTCTGCAGTAAAAAGTTAACTCAAAGACTAAATTACAACCTGGAGCTTCAGGGAAGAGAAGCAACTGGGCTTCTCTTTAAGGATTCTTCACCTTTCATCCAAGAAGCTCCTTCAGTGCAGAGTTATAGATGCAAAACATCTTCAAGAACCTAAAAAAGAAATCTAGTTAATTAGGATTCTTATGACCTGGATGACTGAGAATCTAAACTTATCACATTATGACAAAAAAACTATTGTTATGTTTCCCATCATAACTTTTGCTGTAACACCAACGACAAATAAATGAACAAAAATTGCTTATTTTCTCGATTTAACTTCTGTTGATTCCTCCGGTATTCGAGCACGATGGATGACATCGCGATGAGTCACGCATCCATTAAGAGTTCAGCGCCCCGAAAGCTGGGGCAGTGAGAAATGATGCTCGGCCACAAAGGTCGAGTTCATTCTTCCTTCCGAACAGCCCCGTGCATTTTGAAATCCCTCTTCGTGTGTGCACGCTCACAGAATCTCAGCATGATTCAACCCAAGCATGAAGTAGAACTTAACCGTCTGAAGCAGTCAATAAATACAGGCTGAATTTCTTGAAATGTTTACAAAATGGAAAAGAAAAATCATTTGCCCGCAGATGTTACCAATATTGAGGAAAAAAATCTACATCCTATAGATTTTTTTTTTTCTAGTTACATTTTGAATTTGTGTCCATACTTTATCTGTGGGGGAAAAAAATCCCTGAATTTTTTTTTTATTATTATTGTTGGTTACAGCTACCTTACCTTACCAGTGGCATCACCGTTGCACTTTGACGCACAGAATTTTTTGTTTTTTGCAAGATCTGGTCAGTACAAATGTAATATTTTTGATTAGACATGTAGAATAAAGTGATTTTTTTCCCCAATATACATACTTTTTGGGCTTTTTGCCTTTATTTAGAGCAGTAAAGATCGACAGGAAAGGGGGGAGACCTGTAGCAAAGGGTCGTGAGCGGGAGTCGAACCCACGACCACTGAGTCAGGCGACTATATCCCCTGTACATGGGTCGCCCGCTCAACTAGATGAGCTGTAGGGGCGTCCGAATAAAGTGATTTTGACAAAATATCACAATTTCAAGCTTAGATTAGTTGATGTTTTCCAACTGAATGACACTTCACGGATGAGTAGTTCAAGTACCTTCAGGAAAAGTTGAAAAACTGACGATTCTGTTTGTTTTTGATAGTTTCTAGTCATTTTTTAAAGACAACATGCCTTTTCAAACCCACCAGTGGGTGTTTGGGGTTTAGAGGATGAATCAAATTGCGTACATGAGGGTACACAACTTTTCGTCATTCAAACTTGAGCTCTGATTTGCCATATATCCTATAGCTGTAGGGATTTAGCATCACACTTTATGACTAAAGTCGTCCTCCTTGTGAATCCCGTTGAAGCTTAAAGCCTGACTTAAACCAGGATTTCTTCGTGCCAGATACGCCGATGAGATCTGAGGCCAGAAACCCTGAGAGTTGAAACTATACCTCTGCCTGTCGTCGAAGCTGGAGCATCTTTGGAGACGAGGAGGGAAAAGATGATTGGCCATCTCTCAGAAGTTTTTGTGGAATATCTTTCTTTTCCTTTTTGTCTAATTTGTCTAAGTTGCGCATCAAGCGAGGAGATCATCTGTCCGGGGGGCGAGTTCAAGTCATCGAAGCAGATAAACAGCCGCGCAAACTTCTCCGAGCCGCACAAAGGTGAACACGAACGGCGCATTTCGGCTTCCAGAGCGAGCGTAGAAGAGCTTTGATGGTGCACGATTCCCCACTGTGCTACATTAGCGCACAATAAAGTTGCCAGATTATTATTTACGAGCAAATGAGGCTGCTTTGTTGCACGTTTGCACTTTGAAGAAATCTTTTACTTTAATGAAAGCGCTCAAACTATACGAGGGGTGTTTTTTTTTTTTTTCTGCGGCAGCGTGGTCGAGGCAGGGTGTTGGTGAAGTGGCCGGGGAGAGTGCAGGATAATTGGGGCTATGTTGAATCTAGTGTCTGTGGCACTTCAGCGCTGGGGGTCAGAGACCTGAAAACACTGGCTCAACAGTTACCAATCATTTCAAACCCCCGGCCGAAGAAAAGCATCGTGGGCCGGCTTTCTCTCGGGGCCACGGCCTGTGGAGGTTCAAAGGGACGGCGGAGCTCCAAGGCCGCCGTTTTGTGTGCGCTCCTTTTGAAGGGGGAAAGCAGAGCTCGGAGTCTAGGAGCTTGAACAATTAGAGCAATTTTACATCTCGCTCCCCTCCCTCGATCTGTTTTTGTTTCTCGCTCGCACAATTATCACCAAAGGCTCCGTCTTCTTCTTTAACTCGGCAGACAACGTGTTTAACTCCTGATCAGTCGATGACATTCAGCGTTTGTCGAGGCTCCTGAGAATTGCGCGGAAATTGAAATTTAATGTCGCGGTTCATCTTTAAGCGAATTTTTTATCACCACAAACAGCAGTAAAGAGAATTTCAAAGCCATTTGCCCCGCGTTCGGTGTGCGTGCTCCTCGGCAGGGGTTTTTACCAAGGACCTATCCCCCCGCCAGCCGCCCCCCCCCTCCCCAACTTCTTCCTCCTCTGCATAACATTGTGGACCACAGATTGTGTGGAATGCAATTAGAGCGCCTAAATTAAGTAGTAATGGAGAACCAGGTCTCCCTACCAGTGTTGCCCTGGCAACGAGCGCTCACAACACCGCCTCTAGTAGTTTTGCTACTTTATCTGCAAAATGCACAATTGAGCTTTAAACCAGCTCTCTGTCTGCAGGAGCCAGGCAGGCAGGCAGGCAGGCAGGCAGGCAGGCAGGGCGGAGGGCTGCGAGGAGGGGAGGATAAAGGATGGGAGGGTGAGAGCAGGGGAGGCGATGATTGGGAGTGGTGGTGGTGGTGGTGGTGGAGGTGGAGGGGGGGAGCGAACAGCTGCGTGCTAGGAGGTTTCTCTGCATCTTGTGATATTGCCGGCCGTCAAATATTTATTCCACAAACTGTCTAATGCGGCGTGATGCGCTCCTGTGTGCGGATGAGGGCCAGATTTCAAAGACCCCCTCAAAGGATGACGTGTGTTCGGCGAGCTTTGATTGCGCGGCTCCCCTCCAGTCGTAGCGCTACGTGACAGAGAGGAGAGAGGCTTCGCTTTGTAAACAGCCTGTAGTCACAGGGCCTTGTTGACTAATGTGACAAAAGCTCTGTGAATTGGAGACAGGCAGTGGAGGGCTTTTTTTTTTTTATTACGAGCTGCAGATTTTAGGAAATGGGATTAAACTCGAATGAAGCAAAAGGTGCAATCGCACCTGCAGACTTTGGTCTGAGCAGCGGAGAGGAAAGTTTACTTTGTTGCATTCTCGGAGTTGGCTCATTTAAGCGTTTAGGTGTAGCAGCAGAATTTAGTATCAGGCAACGGGGGAAAGCTGATTAACTCACTTTCTGGCATAATTTAGCTTCTTTGGTGTTGAAGTCAAACATGAATGCAGTGA
>NW_007578887.1:43311-44429 GCF_000690725.1 Stegastes partitus | reverse complement strand
ACACACTTTTCTCCTTTACTTCTTCCGACCTTGCATTCAATAATAATGTATCACACATTATCATACTGCTGATGATCCGCGCTTTCATCGCACTCCAACCAGTAATCTTTATTGTACAGAAGCCAGAATCTTTACTTTCATACTGTACGTCCAGAACTCTGCTGCCCATCCGCTGATTCACACATGACCTCTGTCCTGCACCACCTCCACTGACCCACAACAAATCCAATACAAACTCCTCACCCGCCTCCCTCTGACTTTATGCACTAATTTCCCGTCCAGGCATCGAGCACGTCACACGGGGTTTTTCGATAGCCGTGCGCTCCCTGTGGAACTCTCTCCCCGAACCCATCCATCACTGCTGCAGCGGCGCCATGTTGACGAAGTTACACCAAACACACCTCTTGATTAAAATGACCCATAATGTTTGATTTCTGATGTTCCTTTGCGCCTCAATTGTGTTTGAGTTTTCAAGCTTCTCATATGTTTATCAAAAAAAAAAATCTATTAAAAAAAATTGTTATTTTTAAAATTGGTATTATACATGTTCCAACCTTCTTGATTCAAAAAGCATATGCTGTAAATTAAATAAATAAATTGAATAAAATCATTTTAAAAATCTATTTAATTTTTTTTTTAAATTAAACTAAATTAAATTAAATTAAATTAAATTAAATTAAATTAAATAAAAAAATCTAGAATTTTATGGAATTTTAGCTTTTTTCATAATTTTGAAATGCATTTTAAAAAAATCAAAAACACATAAATAATCTAGAAATGTACAGATTTAATGTTTTATTAAAAACCTATAACTACAAATAACCATTACATCACCATAATTTAAGGAAAAAAACATTTTTTACACAAAGAGTCATACTTTTCCAAATATATTGTACTTTTTCTGAATATTTCTTTAGTAATTAATAGATGAAACTGTTGAATTTAAGTTTAATCATTCAAATATACTTCTAAAACTACACACAGTTATTGCCATTTAACAACCAAAGATGTTTGTAATTTCATATAGATTTGTTTCTTAAATGAAAGATATCTTGTAGAAATTTTCATGACAAAAAATGTTGAATGAACGTGTTTTCATCAGCCACAACAATACACAT
>NW_007578887.1:9364-43299 GCF_000690725.1 Stegastes partitus | reverse complement strand
TAATAATACTCTATTGATCCCTTACAGAGAAATTCCAGTTTACATTAAAGGACTAATTAATTTGTGATTTACAGTGCTTCAAAGTTAATCAACATATATAAACAATATCCAAATTTCTGACGACCGAAAGTTGATATCAGCCCTAAAAGTCCACCATCGGTCAGGCTTTAATTACTTGTAATTATTATTCCAGTTTTTCTGAACATTTCTTTGGCAATTAATAGATGAAACTGTTGAATTTAAGTTTAATCATTTAAATATACTTCTAAAACTGCACAATTATTGCCATTTAACAACCAAAGAAGTCTGTAAGTTCACATAGATTTGTTTCTTAAATGAAAGATATCTTGTAGAAGTTTTCCCGACAAAAAATGTTGAATGAACGTGTTTTCATCAGCCACAACAATACACATGATCTCATTTAAAGCATATTTTAATAATGGAGATTCATGTTTTTTATAAGCTGGCTGTTTTCCTTTATTTTACAGTGTGCTTTTTTTTTTTTTTTCTGATGCTCCAGCTGCTGGAATATTATTTTTTAACCTGGTTTCACACATGAAACAGGATTTGTGTGCTTTACATCACACGTTAAAGAAACAACACACTTCATGGGGACTTTTTCACTACGTCCCGTTTACACCTGCTGCGTCTAAAAAATGCTGTTGATCTGTTAAAACAACATGTGTCAAACATAATCTTCCATCCGTGCTGAAACGCTATACCCCCGTACCAACCTGTTCTCATTCCCAGGACGTAAAATACTGATGTTTTGTCAAAGCTGCAGATGCCGACCGTTCAGCACATGTGTAGTAAGTTTGTCTGGTTTGAAAGAGGTTGAAGGTGTTTTGGATCATTTTATTTTATGATTCAAGTCGCAGTTTGGTTAAGTTTAGGGAAAACTTCATGGTTTGGGTTGAAATAAACCCTTTCACAACATTAATCGAACATTACAGGGACTCACCAGTTGAGAAATTTTGGGCTCAGGACGTCTATTTTTCACATTCAGGTTGTTTTATACGTCTATGGACATCAAAAAATGACAGTAAAGGGGCTCCAGTGTGCTCAAATGTGACGTTAAGAAGTCCTGACATGTGGATATGGTCTTAAAAATGTGTCTATCTTCTCCTTTAGTGTCTCTCGGAGTGGACACTGACACTCCTGTATGTTCTTGAAGTGAACCACACTCATGTGCACATGGACCTAATTTAAAGAATATGCATCTGCAAACAGGTAACAGGTGTTGCGTTTCGTATCTCTTAGCAGCCCCGGACCGAGCATGCAAGTCCGGCTTTGTTGCAAATCAGACTTAAGTGGAATTAACCGGGCCACCTCGTGGTCCTCTGTCCAGCAGATGTCGGGCGTGATGTAATTTCACATACGCGCAAACAAAACCAAAAGTTGTTCTCCTTTTGCAATTTTTCTACGCAGCAGCTGTGTGCATTTAAAGATCACCGGGTGTCGGGGGGGTTCTTAGATCGACGCGCACCGTCAGATACGGGAGCGGAGTGGGCAGGACGCTCAGGTGCAGACCTCCGACTGTAGCCGTGCCAAGAGGACGTCGTATGGCCCACACATGCTGCAGGAGATTACCGGCCTCCCCTGCAGAAGGCCAAATATTTCTGAATCGCCTCCATGTGTTTTGACTTGTCTGGAAACTATTTTTCTTTAGTGGTAATTTGTACTGTACAAAACAAGGAGGGGTTTGGTGAAAATACAGCTTTAGACGTTGCTCATTTGGAGCAGCCAGGTGTGCTTTGTAAGCTAATGTGTTTAAAATTGAGGTTTGCTTTGTGAAATTTCCCCACAACATCTGATTTATCTGTTCAGACGACTTTTTCCCGTCAGAACGCAGCTGAGCGAGGCACATAGTGAATCTGTGCTCGTCAGCTAACAGGTAAGTTGACCGATGGGACAAACTGATTGGTGTCTTGCACTGAGAAATTATCACACCTTATATTAGCGCTGCAGAGGTGTGAAGGAACAGACTGCTGTCCACAGTACGGGCGGCAAGGCTCGAGGCGGTATTAAAGGCAACGTGAGATGTCTAACACTTCATCACCAATGTTGTGACATCTCGGTGATGTTTTAGACGTATAAATATACACCGCTCGCTATTTTGGTGCTCGCTCATCTGGCTGGGTGAGAAATTAAGGTAGAGGGGGGGAAGAAGAAAAAAAAAACAAGAGGGAAGGAGGATGAAGTGGAAAGGCAGAGCTAGAGCTGAGCCGAGCATGCTGTTTTGGTATTCGAAAGCTCAGGATGGCAGCCAGGAAAGCCGGCCAAGGTGTGTTGTTGTGGTCTACTGGCGCGGCGATCGTGGGGGGCCTGCTGGAGTGAACATCACACCGTTTCATCGCCGTGGCAGCAGCCAACCACATGGGCTGGTGCCAAGACACTTGGCCAGCAATCCCACAATCCCTTTGGTGCGTGTCACTGATGAAGGAAGAGGCCTCCGGTCCGCAGCGAGAGCTTTTGGATTTGTATCAATTAAGGGCGGAGTGTTCCACCTTTAGGCTTTGAAATAGCCGCTGGTACATGATTTATTTTGATAAAACATCAAATAAATCAGAGGAGTCGTCACCGATTTGTCGCGAGCTCGACCGCTTGATGCACACTTTCTTAGTGACTGTCTTTGGTTCCACTGCGTCTTTCGGCATTACATGAAAGTTAGGGTTGCTTCCCAAAGTGTCGATCTTAATATATTCTGATCAGAAACACATGTTTATAGAAAGCTGGGAACAAAAGTTTTTATCCATAATGTGGGTTAGATTTAGTGTAGATGGTTTTGTAGTGCAGTCACTTCCAAAGCTTTGTTAACTAATACCAGTCAGACTAGTCGTGACTTTATGCCAAATAAATACTCCGTCCAACCGGTTCAAACTATCCAGGAAAAGTTTCACGCCAACTATCCCTCACAGCGTAGTAACATTTTAGATCTTTAGTCCAACACATGATGCGAAACAGTGAAAACTCCGAGGCTTTTGGACACAGCAACAAAACAAGACATCGGCCTTGACCACTCGCAACATGGATAACAAATTACAGTTGTCGAGCTTGTTGTTTATGTAAGAGGCTGTTATGCAGTTGAGGAAATCCCTGATTTTACTTTTTGTCGTTGCAACAACCAACCCTGTGCTGAGTGTTTGCACTGGCACCTGTATGTGATTTCAGGCATGTTGGTTTTTCTTAAATGGTGCATAATGTGTCAGGCATTGCAAAGGCACGGCTCATTGATGGAGATCTACCACACATAGGAGCAATGTTGAAATATTGTGGCATGTGCAAAAGAAAGCTTAGCATGATTACTATTACTTGGCTGTTGCACAACTGGAAACAGGTGTATGACTTCAGTGTTAACACATATCTGTTTTGACAAAGACAGGGTGGTTAATTCTGGGTTTTTGTTCGATTTGAAGAGCTAAAATTTGCTTGGTTGATTAATGACCTCTGCATTATGAAAGCTTCATGCAGCTACATGCAACCAATATTGGCCCCAGTGCAGTATGGCTACTTTTAATTTTATTTTTACAAAGCATAAGGCAAGAAAAGATGCTTGGAGTAATTTAAAAAAAGAAATTCTCTCCAAAAACGCTCTTAGGACTTTATGCAGCGCATGTAGCAGAGTGTGGTGCGGAGTCAAACGGTGTCGTCACAGTAAGTCGCTAACTAGTTGGTGAAACACATTTCTAGATAACTATTAATTAATATAACTTAAGCATATTGTATGTGTAAATATAAAGATTATCAGCAAATATATCAGTAACAAGAATCTGTATCAGATGAGCCACATAGGCAACACTTTCTATACAATTTGTTGACATCAATAAACTATATAGAATATTTCCAACCTCATGCAGCAAAAAATGTGACAGCTGGGGGTGCAAATATGCTAATTAATGTATAAAAATATAATAATAACGTGCACATATTGACAGAAGCAGCCAAATGTTGCACATAAAGGCTTCAACCGGTGGACGCACAGGTCAAACTGTGAAGCAAGGAAAACATAGGCCGACCTTAATCACCTCATGGCCGGCTTGTTTGGATGATTTAGGCAAAGAAATGAGACAAATGGCAGGAGGAGAGTGAGTGCTTTAACTCCACTCACAACCTTCTACATAGCAGGTAGCTCACAATGACGTTCCTCCTGCTGGCCTCCTCCTCTCTTAACATCACAGATCAAAGCGAGTGGGATTTCTGTCCCTCTTTTACGCCCTGAAATTGACAGAGTTGGTTATTTTTCTGGGTCACTTCCCATAAGAAAATAAGGAAAGAGAGTGTTTTTGCAGAGAGGAGAGCAGAAGAAGAAAAAAAAAAGTCTAAAATCACAACCTGACAGATAAATCAGTAGTACCCCACAATCAATTTACAAATGAGAGTCAACGTGTCGTTCTGAGCTCTCACCTCGTGTGGAGGCGGTGTGAGGAGGCGTCAGGAGGTGCAGAGAGGCTAGAAAAACAGCAAGAAGGAGGTGTGTGCAAGATGGACAGAATGTGCCGGCTCTTCTGTCTTCCTGCCTCGTCGGCTTTCGACGTGGCGAGGAGTGTGAAACGCGCACTTTCCGAGCCGACGACAGCGGTCAGGGTGCGAAGCATGAATCACACGTGGATGCGCGAGGACATACATGCAGATCCACACGTCGGGAATCGCACATGTAAACACGTATAGTCGCATGTGTCTGCGTAGGAATTTTACCTTAAAACCTGGACAGGCTGATATTGGCTCCGGTTTTCCTTTTTTTTATTATAATGAAAGAGACAGCAGGAAAAACAAACTAAAAATATGTTGGAACATTTCACACAAAGACAGACTTAAATCTGAATTAAAAGTGACTTTAAAAGTTGTTCAGTTGTTTTCGGATCCCACTTTTTTAAAAAAAAAAGAAGCCAAACCACTAACTTCTTGCTCTTCTTCAAGAACAAAAACAAAATCATTTTTGTCAAATTCCGGTGATGTACAATACTTTTGACACCGCTGTTGCTACCAAACAGCCCGTAATCGACTTTTAAAAGATCGAGGAGGAGAAACTGGAGTGAAATGAGAAAAAAAAATAGTTTATGAAGTTTAGAAAATATAATTGCAGGCTGCTGAGGGAAGCAGTAGAGGAAGGAGGAGGTGGAGGTGGTGGTGGTGGTGGAGGGGGAAGTACAGCAGACTGGAGTGCTTGTCCAACACACACACACACACACAAAAAGTACACAGAGACACACTACCTGGGGAGTGTGGATACGGTGCTCTCCTCTTTGGCCAGAGGCTGGTAAATAATGGATGTGTTGGTGGAAGCGCAGGCAGTTTGAAATGTAAATGTGACGGATGGAGAGCGCGGGTGTGTGCGAGCGCGGACGGATCACGGGGGCCGTGTGCGCGCGATGCTGTCACTTGAGGCTGGGATGGTTATGTGTCTCGAATGGTGATGGGGGCCCGTCCTCCCCCGAAGAGACCGAAGGAGGTGCAGGACAGAGAACTCAAAAGGCAGGGAAGGGAAGAAGTGGCGGGTGAGGTGGGGGGGAGAAAGAGACGAGGAAGAGGATGATTAGTCCCGCTTCGACCCCGAGAAACCTTCAGTCATGACGTGAATAACATCAATTAGCTTCCGCGTGTTTTACAGAGAAGTATTAACCAGTGTTTGAAAAATTATGAAACAACCTTCCAACATCCAGCGTTTTCTCTTTAGGATCACATGAGAGGCTGCTCCCCAGAATTTAGGTTGTAGCTTGTCCAGACTTGACTTATTAAGCTATTATTTATGAAAAACTCACACATGCTAAGCAGATAAAATGCTGCTTTATCAGCCTAAATATTAACACGACCCTCTTGTTAACATATCCATATGGTGTTTTTAATATGTCATGGCTGAAAAACATGGATTCCAGGGTTTTAGATGTTAGTTTTCTACCTTGCTATATGCTCATCTATTGTTTTGTTATATGTTAAAGGATATGTTATGATGAAAACAGACCTTTTTGGAGGATCTCTGTGTTGAAGCTGCTCAAAAACACAGATTCGGGACTTTAGGGTTTCATATAAAATAAACTTAAGGGACTAATGCTGTCCTAAACTTGCAGGGTGGGACTTTCTGCGTCATTATTCTCTGTCAGAATCACTTTTAACATGTGTGGTTGCATCACTCCATACTACAAGTGTAGAGCAGTTTTAGGCCCTTTCAGATGGAATAAGATTTTTGTACTATGATTGCTGTTTCAGCTCAGAGCAAAATCGACGGCGCTTTTACACTTCCGGCGGGACTACGTCCTTCCAGTTTGTTGCAAACAACGAAGATGTTTTGTCTATTGGCCTTGTGAGTATACGTCATAGCCTGAACTTTGATCATCTCGAGTGCATCAGCTTGCAAAACTTTTCTCTGCACGGTGGCAAACCGTCGCTATATAGCCACTGGAATGGATGTGTTTTCAGAGAGTGGAAGTCATGTTGTTGCATTCTGTGTTTGAGTAGAGTTGTTTTTGGATGTGCACATTCTAGAGGAAACAAGTGTGAGTTGTGTCTAAGCAAAGCAGGAAGGGAATATTTTCATGGACAAATGTGCAACTTTAACACATGAGATGAGTTCTTAGGGGTCAATCAAGAGAGTTTAAGGTTGTGTTCACACCAATATTAGCACTTAATGAAAACTGTGACTCCTTTATTAATTTCTGATATCACCAGAGAAGTGCAGGGATGTCAGGAAAAATAATCGAACCTTGCTCAACATTTGCTTCAATGTGGTGTCGAAAGAGTTCTAAAGTTTCAGAATTCTTCCTCTCATTTATTGTGAATGTATAGTTGTGCTGTGCGTCTGATAAGCCTTTCAGACTTACAGGTCTGCTACTCAAAGCAGCCTTCCTGGGGCACATTTCACAGAAGCAATCTGAGAGACCTGCTTAAATGCTAATTGCAATCGCATGACAATTCAAATACAATTGTGGACATTTTCTGATGATTTTTAATCACCGCAGGGTCCTTACATGTGTTCCCTTGTCTAATCAGTCCAAGGATGTTGTTTGTTTTTGAGTTTTTTCCAAAGCTTGCATGTTGAAAATTAGCTTTTCTGGCACTTTGACCAAGACGAGTTCTAGTCTGAGCACATGGCAACGCTGCTCCAAGTGTCTCAAACCTGCAGTCTTACTAATTGTCAGCAGGGGGCGACTCCTCTGGTTCTAAAAAGAAATCCAATTGTGCAGAATTCAATGAAAAAATGCGATTATTTTTCACTTGATGTGTTGCCTCAGTGCCATTTTTCTTTCATATTTTTGTCTCAATAGCTAGTTTCAGGTCTCCTTCAATACATCATGGCTTTTCTTCAGTAGATTGTGCTCCAATTTAGAGTAAAGTTGACAATAAAGCATGCATGTTAGGAAAGAGTTGCATTGTGACAGACAGGTTGCTACTATATGGACGTGTCCTCAAGTCCCCAGAATGGTCGTCCTTTAAACCAATGGGTTGCTATGTCTGTATTTTCTATGGTTCTTACAGTGTTTCAAGGTCTTCAGTCCCCAAAGAACAGAATCCTCCTTGTTCTTTCTGTTTCCTTTAATCAACTCATCAACGCCTTTGAATCCTTGAACTTCAAGAAACCACTCTGACCAGTTCAGCGCCACGTGCAGATGTTTGCTTCGTCTCTTTGTGCACTCAGGGTTTTTTTTTTTGTCCAACTACTACTGTGCCACATATTGCATCAAGAGAGTTATTAGTCCCCGATGAATCGTTTAGCTCTCAGCGAGAGTGACTTATGTAAAAACTACATCTCTGGTCTAATGCAACGGTGGAGGTCAGCGCGAGCATATGGCTCCGAGAGTGTGCGCGAGGGTAAGAGTGTGGCGAGGAGTGTGGCGAGGATGCCAGCTGGCCTAAACATGACACAGACTGAGAATGGAAAGAGAGAGGAGGGAAGGACAGAAGGAGAAAAGATGGAAAGAAAAAGGGAGAGAGGAGAAGGAGGAGGAGGGGAAATGAGGTATGAAGGAATGGACGGAGGAAGGGGCTGACAAAAGGAGACAGAGATAGATGGAGAGAGGTGGGAAGGTGAAAAGCACGGAGGGAAACAAACGTGGAGAAACTGGCATCTGTTGCCCTTCCAACCCCCGCCATCACCACTGTCACCACCAGCTCCCATTGGTGCAGCCGGTGTGTGTGTGTGTGTGTCTATGTGTGTGTTGGAGATAAGACAGAGGAAAGGGCCCAGATGGTCTGAGGGGAGAGTGACAAGTGGCTGTCAGGGGATTCAGAGAGCCTGGCCCTCTGCTGCCCTGCTGGCAGACACACATACACCTCCATCTCTTTGTAGGACCTCCACCTCCTGCGGGGCACCTGATCGCCCCTGTGCTACATCTGTTTGTGGCCGTATCGCTGGTGTCCTACAGGAGCAAGAGGAGATATTTTTTTTACACCAGTCACCTTTGTGCACAATGGGGTGTCGAAAGTTGGTTGCATTTTTTGGGGTTTTGTTGGGGAGGAATCACAGCAATCATTCAGGAGACAAAACTACTTTTTTGCAATTTATTAAGCAGATACCACTGATTTCCTTACTGATCCAATACCAAGTAAAACCAAGACTGTATATAAAAGGTCGCCCATTGGTTTGTTGGACTTCCATTTTGTCGCCATCTTGGTCTTTTGAAACTAAACGAACAATCGAGCAGTGGATTCAACTGAAGAACCCAAGTTCCAAGGTCACAACACCTTAAAACCTCCCCTGCTTCATCTCTGATTTTCCTCCAACTGGGATCATAGTTGATCAAATAAACACCATGTTGTATTTAAAAAGGCTTAAAACTAGCAAATGGAACCATAAACTTATGAGAAAAACTTCTACTGGGATAATAAATCAAAGGAGAAGTAGGGTCATTTTCTCATTGGCTCAAATACCTGCAGAATCGCCCCCTGCTGGCTGCAAGAAAGAATGCAGGTTTAAGGCACTTCTGCACATATAAATACAAAAGTCGCAGCCCTGATGTTTATGAATCAATTTATTGCTTCCTTTTTTAAAAATTATTTCAGTACTGACTTTCTAACTTTGTTTATTTTGCTGGCATATTTATTTATATCAATATAATAAAGCTGCATTTCATGGTTTTTAGAATGAGGGGAACTCCAGAGTCAACACACTTTCTCTGTATCTGAATATTTCCAACCTCTGCTAAAAGACGCCTTCAGACCAGCTTCAGCAAACGATTTTCAAGCCGTAGTTCATACATGACCACGACAGGCGGAAAGAAAAGTAGTTCCTATTGAAATGACGTGATGCCATGCGCTTTTATTGCCCCCAAGGGGAAATTTGTCTCAGACTGAAGCGCCGCACACGTATGGCCGCCTCTGTGGCAAATTACAACCCCCAAATTAGACATGTTGTACGTACTACACAATGATAACAGTGGTAAAAAAGGTGATAAGAGCACCGTAAAGCCTCCGTAGGGCCCGCGCAGACTCAACCAACATTTAAAGTTTTAATTAATGAGTTGGCACAAATTCAAAATGTATTCAAGTTTACTGTGAGGTCACTTGGTAGCTGGTGTATTTACTTTGTACCATGCTTCCTGTTGATGATGTTGAATGCACATTGTTGAGTTTAGATTTTTTAAGTCATCAAATATCACAATTTCTCCATCGGTCTGGGTATTGGTTTTGTTTTCTTAAAAGACATCAAACAGAAACGTCCATCCTCTACTAATTCCTAAATCTTTCTGCTCACCTATCAAAGCTGAAGTGAGAAAAATCATACCTCCACCTCCAGTTAAAGTGCATTTAACGACCTGGTAGCAAATACAGGAAACCTTTAATCAAAAGGCAACCAATAGTGTCTAATGGAAATAATATAAAATACACATATGACGGTGCTTAATTGAAAATTAAAAACACCAGTTGATGTTTTACCTTAACTGCTCTCTAGATAAATCTCTCTGAACAAACTTGCTAGCGTCATTAGACTCCTTCACACCTTGACCTCTGACCTGCCATGGTATGAACACTAGTCCTCACATAGATGATTGCGCTGTTCCAGCAGTTATTGCAAAGCAGTAATGCTATTAAATACAACCTGTGTTTGACAAGGGAAAATGGATTTGGTCTGATTTTCATTTCATACGCAGTAATACTATTTAATTGTTCTTCCAAACATCAGACTTTATGCCGTAATGCGAGGATTTTTTGGAAGTTTGTTCCACTTCAAGCAGACATTAAAATGTTCTAAATAAAGAAAAAAACAAATGGAGCTCCACTGGTGTCCGGTGTTGTAGAAAATGCAAATGCTGAGTTCATAATTCTCATAAAACCTCCAAAAGAGATCGTGGATGCCGCGTTGTACCTTCTGATCTTTCATTCTTCCGTCTCTTTAAGTGCTTTGCAGCTTTTGTCGGCTCCATTCAGTCTTTTTTTTTTTTTTTTTTCAGAGCAGTGCATCAAGAGAAAAGGCATACTGTAGTCTCTGCATTAACATTTTTAACACCTTCTGTACCATTTTGTTTCACATATGGCGACCCAACTGTGTGCTGACACATACCAAAGATGTCTCGCCTGCAGGAGCGATTTCACCACTGTTTAGTATTCCATTGTTTTGTTGCGTAGACGAGCTTTTTTTTTGGCGGGTCGAACCACCTGTGAAACCGTCTTTGAGTACGATTCGGGTAAAACTTTTGTGTGTTGCCATAAAAGTGACGTGGCCATTTTCTAGCATGCACAGCAGGCAAAACCTATAAAATTGTCCGAACCCCACATGAATTTAGAACTATTCATCCATCCATTATCTATACACCGCTTAATCCTCACTAGGGTCGTGGGGGGCTGGAGTCTATCCCAGCTGACTCAGGGTGAAGGCAGGGGACATCCTGGACAGGTAACCAGTCTATCACAGGGCCACACTTAGAGACAGACAACCAAGCACACTCACATTCACACCTACGGACAATTTAGAATCACTAATTAACCTCAACATGTTTTTGGACTGTGTGGGAGGAAGCCGGAGAACCCGGAGAGAACCCACGCTGCACGGAGAGAACATGTAAACTCCACGCAGAAAGATCCCGGGTGTCCTCACCGGGACGCCAACCGGCGACCTTCTTGCTGCGAGGCAACAGTGCTACAAACTGCACCACCCTGCAGCCCTTTCCCGAAACTTATCCAAGTAATTTGATGCCTAATCTTAACCAATTACCTTAGAAGACTAACCTGAACCAAACATCGAGCGACAACAAGACTTAAGTCGCTCAGTAAAATTGGAATAAGTGAAAAAATCCTGGTGAAACGGACACAAACTTGAGTTTTTTAGGTTCAAGTACTGTGACTTACGCTACCTCTGCCCCTCTAATGTCCTCATAAGGCTCTTTTAAACTAAAAAAAACTCTGGTTTGGATGCCCTGGGTTGATTTTTTTTAGTTCAATTGTTAAAAAGAGAATAAAAAAGAGGTTAAAGTTGAATCAAGTTCTTTGGTTCTTCTCCTTAAACACAACCATGAATGGGCCAGTCTGATCCTCGTAAACACTTTCATCTGCTTTCACATATTTGTGTCATATTCTTTGTTCCTCTCTGTCCCACTTTTCTAAAATTCTCTCCCCGACTCTCCAGTGTTTTAACACTACATGTGCGCTGACCGACTGGCCGTCGAGGCCGACAGAGGAATTGTCACAACCAGTCAGAGTGTGTATTATCTGTCATTTCGGAGCCATGGGACTCAGTTTAATGGATAAAGCCTGCGGAAAGCCCAGACCGCCGGCCTCTTTATATCTTTATGGGTCATACACTCATCTTCCCAAACACCCTTAATGCGCTTTATCTCTCACACTCCCTCTTTTTTTTTCTCACAGCATAGTGGACACACACGCGCACACACACACACTCCTTATCTTAATTCGGTTGCCCTTGATTTCTGTGATCCTGTGATATTTTTTTTTTTCCTCCTTTTTTTTTTTTTTTTCCCAAGGAATTTCCTCGCTCGTCCTTTCCCGAAATGAGAGGAAATGAAGGATGGGACTTTGGGCTTCGAGGCCGTGACCCTCGCAGTCCCGCAGCAAGGCTCCCTGGGATTTGTAGGCGCCTCCGGACTCGGGGACACCGGAGGGGGGTCTCCCTCGTCGGGATGTGTGCAAAAAAAAAGGAAAAAGAGCAAAATTTGACGAAAGAAACTGGGTGTGAAGGAAGGGGAGGAAGGACATGTGCGGGAGAGAGAGGGGAGCGAAAGAGTGTGTGAGAATGACAAAAAAGAAAGAGCGCAAAGGAGAGAAATTGTGTGCGAGTGAGAAAAAGAGCAAGTGTGTGTGTGCGAGGGACAGCTCGTCCTTCAGGCTCACCTCGGCCCCCCGGGGTCTGTCTTCTCGGCGTTTTACTGGCCCCGGCTGACGGCCATGAAATGGCAAGAAATTTACTGCTCTGGAGCTTATGGACGTGAAGGCAGAGTGAGGACACCTTCCCCCTCTTTTTCCACTCCCATCATCCTTCTCTCCTCCACATTATGCTTCATTATCTTTTCCTTTTTGTGCCTTTTTCCTTTACTAATTCACTTTTTTTTTTATCCATCCTTTGTTTCCTCATCCACCTCTGCTGTCCTCTCCTTCTTCCTAAACCATTTCCCCACCACTTCCCTAGTTTCCTTCCTCAGCTTATCTCCTCTTACATCTTTCCATTATTCCCCGCATTCCTCTCATTCCATCCTCCCCGTCCTTCCATTTCCCATCCTCTTTTATCTTTTTCAATCTGGTTCCTCAGGTGTTTTCCCCCTAATTTGGTATTCCCTGTCCTCATTTTTTTCCCCCCTGATATGATATCCTGTGTTATGTAACATAGATAAGACAATGATTGCATATCATTTATAGCCCGCTTTTATTGGTGGATGACTCTATTCTTGATAGCCGTGGAGAAGATCCCAGTCAGAGATGTGAATTTAATCATAAATGTATCATCATGGCTGCTGAATTTGTCCAAAAGATTTTGTATTAAACTGCTGTATTATTAATTATGTCAATCGATTATTTTATCTGTGTGGATGTTTCTTACCATTTGCACCTCAGTCCTTTATTTCAGGCTAAAAAGTCTGTTTTCTGACCAATCATTCACTTCCTGTTCTGATGAATCAGCCAGGAGAGTTTCATAAAGTACTTCAACTATGAGTCAACTACAACTATCTATAGTAAAAATGAATGGGAGACAGTGAAGCTTGAAATAGAGCAGCTTTATGACATTTTTTCCCAAAATGTATATATTTCTACTGGATGCACAACCAGCGAAGTGCAAAAACCTGCTTTAAATTTGGCTACAATCCCAGTCAAAGTAGTTTCCTTGTGCAAAGACACTCTGCTCCCAGTGCTCCTGCCACACCTCAACCGCTTTCTTGTAGTCCTGTAGCCCCTAAGGCACCATCATAGTAAATACCCTGAAAAATGTCAACACAGTGGGCCTTCGACTTGAATTTTAGGTACAAGGAAGAAGATCCAGGAAGCCAAATCTGGCGAGCAGAGCGAGTAAGGAACAGTTTTTGTGTCGTTGCGGTTAAAAAGCTCGGGTCATTTGTTTCAAATGTTCTCCTTCACACTTCCCAGGATGTTAAAGTAGAACTCTGTCTTGACATTCTGACCCTAGAGGGCTAACTCCCAGTTGCACGACGACGTCAATGTCAAAGAAGTCAATGCTCCTGGTGCGCTACTGATCCGATGCACCGTCATCTTCCACCATGAAAGCTCGTCATAAATGCACAAAAATCATATGTAACACATGTATAAAAGCTGAAATGTTGTGCAGTTACCGCTTCCACGCACGTGACTGATTTGATTGCACTCTGTATACAGCCTGAGCCTCATGAGGAGCATCCTATCGATTCCTAACAAGCCAAACGTGACAAATGCTGAACAAAAACAATCATTTTCTTGACATCAAGGTGAAGAACAGAAGCAAGAGAAGCTTGATTTCAAGCCAGACAAAGGGCTAGCTTTAATGTGTAACTGTATATTATAGAATAATGTACATATATGAGAGAACTTCAAAACCCTGACCTCAGCAAAAGCCTGTATTTGCAGGCTTTTGAGGATGGAAGTAAAAGCCAGGCAAGACGTGACAGTGTTGGTCTGTTAGTTTAAAAAAAAAAAAAAAAGTAAGAGTGTGTGCGTGCCAGAGATGCTTGCAGCTTTAGGGAGTAGGAGGGGGAAATATAAAAGGATTAGCAGTTCCAAATTAATACTTGGAGAATTGTTCATGCAGGGATGTGTTCACACGGAGACAAATACTGCATACAAACACACATGCAGTGCATTCGGCATATTTATGTACGTGCAAAAACAAAATAAAAAAATGCACACAAAGGCATTTTAAATCATTTCTATGCCGTAGATTGTACACACACATATGCACAGACAGCAACAATCGTCGCGAATTACTCACATCTTTTATGATTTAAATCTATTTGTCTTGATTTTTATATCGGCCCGTGAATGTTACTGAACTGAACCGTCTGAGAGTTTCGGAGGGCGTATTCTCCATTGCGGCACAATGGAGCAGACATGCTAAAGTGCTACCTGCCAGACTGCTCCTCATATTTTCTGGCATCTGGAAAGAGAGCAGTGTGTCAGTGTTCTGAACGCTGCCGGAGATTTCAGTGAAATGTCAGACTTCTAAAAAAACCATACTGTATGTCACATTCTGGGGAGGCTGCTCGGGCTTATACGCCGTGGATTTGTAAGCAGCAAATAGTAGCAGAAGTGTCTTGTAGGGGAAATAAGACGCAGCTGAGTAAGAAAAAAAAAAAAAAGATATGGAAGAGAAAATGTGTTTTAATGACATAGTGATTCTGCGATGTTGTTAGATGAGGCAGGGAGCACTTATATGCTCATTGTTTATGTTTGTATCATATAAATTTAACATTCTCGTGATAGAGGAACCAAATTAAAATCATTACCCAATTACTGAGTTGTATACATTCATTGGATTTGGCAGACAGACTTTCAGGACCTTATACCCACCACTGCACACAGCGTTTATGCTCCTTCCTCGGCTTAAAGATGCAGAAATCTAGAAAAGGAAGAGCGTTACATTCATTGTCAGGGTCACTCTCTCTTCTGTGTTTAACCCTTTCGACCACCACATCCTACTTGTTTCCTATTTATAGGATGTCACCTGATCTGGGTGAAAAGCTCTTTGATTGGCCAACATCTCCTATCATGGGTTAGAGTTTGAAAACCCTGAAAACAGAGCCAAGAGCAGGTGCAGATGCCTAATTTCCTCTAAGTTCCACACAATTTATAGTATGCTGAAAGGTTATTATGGAAGTTTAGCCCATCCTGGACCTTTAAAGTTACCCTCCTGCCATTAATTAAACCCCTAAAAACTAATCTTGGATAAACAAAACTACTTTTTTAGGAGCGTTTTTCCATGAAAATCCTCCCTTTGGGCCCTAAAACTGCTAAGATGTAACTACACCTTTAACTTTCTATGATGCATGGATCCTTTCTCCACCCACTCCTCCGCCACATGATGCAGCTCTAGCACACCAGCTCACCTACAACTCTGCTCGAACACTGTAAAGCTAAACGAGCTGTAACATGGGATGCATTCTGTCATGTGTGTTTGAACCAAAAACCGACACTGAAGAGTAATAATAACGATGCAGAAATTCCCTTCACAGGATTGGTTCCTGAGGTTTGTTACATATGAAACCTCAAAAATCCCAATCTGTGTTTTTGAAAGTGTCATGAGTTCACTGCAGTGTCAAAGAGGAAATGCTCAACGGTAGCATTTCGCTCATGTGGTGGCTTCTCGCGTATAAAACAACACAATGTAGGCGTGTTAAAAGGGTACAAAATGAAGTTTAAGTCCCAGAATCTTGAGGCTTCTATTCGGTTTATGTTAGATTTAACTTTGGAAGCTTAATGTTAATGTTGGTCTCAGATATGAATTATTGTTTACACATGTTTGAGACGGAGGTGTTAAAATCAAGCGCTCTTCTCATAATCAGCATTCACTTCCATTTTGGCGAATCGGACATACAACTTCTCTGGGGCTTGATTCTTGTCTTAACTTAATACCGGTGTACACTCTGATTAACAGAAAACGTTCACCAAACTGGTGGACCGCTCGCAGCCTGCGTGATCTTAAGCTGGAGGATAAACTTTGATTTTCGCATCGTCGGGAATATCGCGCAAGACCGAGATGCAAAAACGCTCTGGTGAGCTTCTCAGCGTGAGCACTGCTGCCTAAAATAAGAAA
Source organism: Stegastes partitus (assembly GCF_000690725.1). Classification (NCBI taxonomy): domain Eukaryota; kingdom Metazoa; phylum Chordata; class Actinopteri; family Pomacentridae; genus Stegastes; species Stegastes partitus. The sequence goes on along the minus strand of NW_007578887.1, from coordinate 27,122 downwards.
GTGTATCTGTCTGTGTGTATGTCAGTACAGTCTCCAGCATGTCAGCCGTGAAAGGCCTCTGCACGCCGTTTGAGCTCTCCTGAGTGAGAGAAGTGTGACAAACAGCTCAACAGGCTTTGGCACGCCAGCTGTCCAGAGGGGACACACATACAGGCCAGAAAATTCGCACACACACACAGGTCCATTCACATCTAAGCGCAGGACTGGTTGCACATGCTCGAGCGCACACACACACACACACACACACACACACACTCGACGTGGGAGAAACACACAATGCAACACACACACACACACTGCTGCCAAGCATGGCGCGGTAATCTTTAGTAATGCCATTGGTCCTGGGGGCAGAGCATCTAAACGGTGCCAACGGCCACACAACATCAGAGCCTCGGCGCCCTGCCTTCCCACAATCCCCCTCTCCACGGGCAGCCAATCCACTGTCGGACAGGAAAAATTGACTTTTCTGGCGGCGCTTCACCATTTTAGTGTTTCGGAGAGATGCTGCTGCCGCTGCTCGAGGGGGGAGAAAGAGCGACACAGAAAGCGGTTGGCTGAATGTCGATATGACCTGCTGCGTTCCGGTCGCCATGGTGATTTTGATCAACAGCCATTAATAATGTGTAAAGCTGTTCATTACGTCTGTGACTGCTCATTTCCAGCTTTTCTTTAAAAAAAAAAAAAAAAATCTGGTAGGCTACATTTAGCCTGAATTAAGAAAATATCACATATATCAGGGAGTAAGAATCCAAACGAGGATTTGGAAACAAGCCTAAGCCCAAGCAAAATTTGGAAGCACATCTTTTCCTCGCAGGCTGCGAAAAGCTCTGACTTATTGCCATTTTAATCTTATAGTTGGATCAGGAGATAAACATTTGAACATTTGGTTTGAGGAACAAGTACAGTCAGTAATTCCCTGAGTTTTGTCTGCATGGCGAGAAGTAATTTTTATTAGTTTCGCTGAGAAATGTCAGCATCCAACGTGTGTACTGGTACAGGATGTACGTTCACATCCTGTTTCCAACACCTTAGATGTCACAGTAGTTCATTTTAAATTGATCCTTCTTTGAAACACTTGTTAGTAACAGAATAGAAGCTGCTTGCATGCATTTAATTGACTCAGATTAAGGCTTTTTTGATGCCAGCAGGAAAAAACATCAGTGAACAACCAAGTACCTTGAACCAGATTACAGTGCTTATTCTATTATTACTGGCAATCCCAATATAAAGTTTATTTACAAAGATGTGTGTTTGCATTTACATAGTGCCTGTGTCATATTGATGATTAGGTTGCAGAAAAAACAATTCCCCCACAATGATTATTCTTCAGATAATACACCAGTGTAAATCACTTGCTGAAGCAAGCATTTGCAGAACAGCAGCTTTTGTAACTGCAATCGGCAGTGACAGGATCATGCTAAATCCAAAAATGTGGTAAAAAAGTAGCAGTGGTGCAAAGTAACGGAGGATATTTACTCAAATACTGGGTTTATGGGTCCTTTTTAAGTTGTCCGCATGAGTATTCCCAAATCAAAATTGTTACTCGAACATGTGTTTTTTTAAAGTTGAGAGAGCAAACACATTTAAAAAGGAAGAAAACTGGTTTGCATAATGCCAAGGTAACTCAGGTCCTTGCATATAGGTATAAGTTAGTTCCCAAAGCTTGAGAGAACTAACATATCTCATGGCATTCCAGTTCCATTAAGAGCCTCCAAGTTGACAAACCGATCCAAAAAATTAAAGAAACAACCAAACGTAAATATGTAATCATCCAGCTGACATCATCCACTGGAAATGCACCGAGTGGAATAAGTATTTAGAAATTAATTCCCTTTTAGGATGACTCAATAATGTTGACAACAAGTTTATAAACCATTTTCATTTGAAAGTCACTTTTGAAAATCCAAAAATATCTATTCAGTGCTTATATTACAGTTTTAAGTAAATAAAATATGTCTGGAATCATTTTGTCAGGAAGAAAATCATTTAAAGTGCTATTCTGCATATGTGTGCTGCAGTTTTGCAGCAGATGGATCGATGGATGGTTGGTCACGTGACTGCGTTGAACGCTATTGGCTCCCACTGCGCATATGAGTAGGAGTGACCTCGGAAGTGACCCTCGCGGTCAAGTTCATGGATCCACCAGGTATGTGGCTTGTCAGTGAGAGAAGCTGCTTGTCTTTCGAGTACAAATGTAGCCAACTCCCACTCGGACATTTCACCTAATTATATTTGTACAATAGCCTAGAATGCATTTGCATGGTGCGATTAGCTTTCATGCTAATGCGCCACTTTACATTTGTTAGCTGATAGCATGTTGCTGCAGGTGCTATTAGCTGCCAAGCGGTTAGAAACGAAGCTAACTGCTAATGTTACTGATCTCACATGAGTATTTCTAGCTTCTTACGGCGGTGGATTCATGTTTATTTAAAGCTACTGGCGACATATTTTTCCTAGAAAGTCACAGTAACAGGATGGTACTGTTGTGCTAGCTACGTATTGTGCAGGGAGCATGAAGCAACATACCTGTTGTGCTGTTCTGTTTTAGTTTCTAATAAGACTTCTGCACTTAATAGTTAGTTTTGTTAGGTTCAGAATTAACCTTTTCATACATTAAGTTAAGGGGACATGAACAGCAGGACAGTGTGACGCTTTTTGTAATCATCAGCTTCACTTACTATGTCACACCTGGAGGGAGGGCATTTGAGTGTGGTGTTGGCCTGTCATTAACAGTCATCAATTTATAGAAATAAAATCCCAGAGATCCCATTTGAACCACACTGCTGGCAAACTAATAACCCGCTGACATTCAGGACAATCTGAGTTAATGGGAGGTGTGGAAGAGAGAGACACAGCGCTCAGAGCTGTCCACCATGTTTTAAGAGAAAGTGGGCGTGTCCAGGACACCGAAAATCTGAAGCCACCAATTAACAAACAGCCTCAGGTCACGTGATGGGAAGTAGGTGCGTTCACAATGCCAACAAGCCTTCAGGCACATCGTGTTATTAAAAACATTAAATTTTATAATCATTTTTGAAGTATATAATTAACTTAACATGTTTTAGGAGCTGTTCTTCTCTGCATAATTGGAATTAGGGGGCGGTGACAGTGTTTTTGCCTCTGTTAATGAAGATTTTGCAGTGTTTGTACACATAAAAATACTGTTTAAATTAGTATGAGCATAGATTTGCATGGATGTTTGGACAATTATTAACATTTACTTGTTCTAATTGCTTTGTAGAGTTTGGATGCAGTGAAAAAAGAGGATGTTTTCCCACCCTCGGAAAGATGTGGTCCTAAAGCACTGCCCTGATGCAAAACGGACGATTTTTGGCCACTGCTGTTCCTGCACAAGGACGGCATCTGTACTTTCAAGACAACTGGTAAGTTAAAAACCTTAGGTCGCTTTTTTGTAGTTGTTGTGGTTGTTGTTGAGAGTTGAGTGACTGTAAACACCTCTGCACAACTGCTATACATATTGATTAGTCATATTTTTGGTTTAGGAAGTGTAAAATGTAAATCTAAATATAAAAGGCACTTTTATGAATAACAAATAGCTTCACTACCGAGTAAACACAGAAAGGAAACATTTGGTTTTTTTTTTATTGTCCTCTATGTTTTTGTCAGACAACTTTAAATAAACGGGATTGCATTCCTGATAGTCTTCTGGTGGAACTGTAAACCACAGCTGTTTATTTGCTATCGGGTGACTATTTAATATTTACAATTTTGTTTAAAACAAAACTAAATATCCTTGGCAAAATAAATCTTAATAGAAGTTAACAGCTGTTTTGTTTCCTTTAGAATCACTGACGTTTCACATTCATGATCTCGGATATGAAAAGCAACAGAAATGCAAATGTTCTGGCAAAACAATGTCATCGTCCTAGACTTAGCTCATCCTAGGCTTAGCTCCACACAAGACCACAGTGACTGGGTTAAAGAAATGCATAAAAACCCAAGCATTTATTTTGATAATGAAGTGCAGCCATGCCATTCTCCAGCCCTGACACAGTGCTGTGGAGATCGGCCTGCAAGATCTGACCTGGGTTCAGTGGGAGCAGTTGCAGTGAGAGTGATCGTCTGTCTAAATTTTGCTTTCTTTGTTTTCTTTTAACAAGATGCCCAAAGTGGGAAAAGTAAAGATATTCACATACTTTAATACGACTGTGTAGGTGTTAAATACTTACAATAGTAGTTCATTTTAATTTTGGATTTTCTGCAGAACATTTGCTGACCAAAGATTTAAAGAAATAAATAAATAAAAATTGAAATTGTGTTATTCCAGCAAAGTAAAATACATTTATAAACCTATAAGAATGATTGAATGTTTTTCTGATTGATTACAGTCACTTTTTTCCTGTTTTCTGTAGGATACACATCAGGAGGAAATGTGGGAGCTGAACTTGGAATACATAGTCGTCTAAGATCCCAAGTCCAACTACAGGAAGCACTGACCTGCTGCTGAGGAACAGATCGCCCTGGAAAATGTATGTGACTTCCCAAGTACACTTTCCCTTTTCTTTGGCCACATTTATGTGTTAAACCTGGAAAGGGATTGAGGTTCAGATTTGAAGTAATTGAAGTTCTTCCTAACCTTGGTACCCAGCAGTTTCCAAGTGTTCAAGCCTTAAAGAACACTTTGCTGAATGAGACTCTGTTGCTTAAGTTATACTACAACTAGAAAGCCTTTTTTTTTTTTTTTTTTTTTTAAATTTGCATTAGCAACTAAAATTCCATACAGTTTTTATCAAATGTTTGGATTTTGAAAACTTTCTGTTTCTAATATTGACTTTTGTGCAACAAACACTGTTGGTATTGGGGCAGGGTTGCAAAAGATTGTGAGTATACTCAACAGAAGTATGGTGAAGCTGAAGTCACATCATTTGGAGTTAAAGTAGATTCTCTCGATTGAAACTATGCAGTGTTCTTGGAGTATGTTTCCAGTTTAATTAAGTTAACAATTCAAGTGTTTGTAGCTTAAGCTCACGAGTAGATCAAAATAGTAATTGTAAGTTTGACAAACTTAAGATAGTATTTTGAATAAACTTCTGACCCTAAGTTGACAAAACATATCAGCCCTAAGTTGAGTGAACTTTTCAGAAGATACTGTACGTTCTGCTAAACTCATTCATCTGACAACTATAGTTGCTTTTAAAATGAAGATTTTACACAATAGCTAATGTACCAAGCTTTTAAAATACAACCCTTTATAACGCCTTTTTTGGCTTCTGACGTCTTACAGAAACAATGTGAAGTCAAACGTCCCACATGGTTTCATTTCTGTAAATGTTCACATGATCCAGTTTGTCACCAAAATCAAAGATTAGAAGAAGAAAAAAATGTCTACAAACTGAAAACAGATTCGTGGATCAGAACTTTTTCTTTTCTCTTTCATTAAACATCTGACGACCTCTCACATGTGAATGAAGTAACTGGCTCCGCCTGCAGCGGCTACAACATACTGCTGGCAAACGGATGCTTCCCTAATAATAATCTAATTATACCACATATAATGATGTCATGATATGAACACACCCCAAACAAGCGCTTTAACTTTAATGCTTACATTTTGCTGTAATGTACTTTCACAGAAGTAGGATTTTTCATGCAGGATTTTTATTGTACTTGTTGCATTGGAATTTGTACCTAAATTAAAGATGTTAATACTTCTTCCAACTGAGTAGACTAAGTAATGTAAGTTGGGCAACAATAGTTTGCCAAGTTAGGACCAAGTTTATCTGTCACCGTGTGTCAAATTCATCAACGTTGACTCTATTCATATTTCATGTTTTTATCTTTACTGTGCATCTGTGTTTTCCATCTGTATTTTGAGGTCTGAGGCAGCGCGGCTTCCTTTTAAACCAACAGCCGACTGAACGACCAAAAAAAAAACAACATGCCAATAAACCCAAAAAGCTCTGATATTTTGTTAGAAAATGGCCATAGGTAATGTAAACGGGTTTAGAAAAAAAAAAATAATAAACTGCCAAAACATGAGTACAATTATTTGAAATGCAGCGCAGAAGAGCAATTTGAAGGAGAGGTGAGCTCGGTCATATTTTTGTTTACATTTCCTTTAATTGCAGATTGGCTGCGTTCGCCGGTTGCCTCGGCCGCAGGCTGGACACCCATTCAAGGCTGACAGCTCGTCAAGTTGAGGGACAAGCGCTGGGGCGAGAACCTGATCAAATGAGGGGGAGGAGAGAAGGTAGGCCCAGTAAAAACACCTCGCTGGCTCCGGGCGAAACGCTGCACATTGTGGCTGGAAACCGCCTTCACCCTCCTTCTATTAGGTCATGAATCTTGCTGAGCACCTGAAAAACTGTCGTCTTTTAATTTAATTTAAAAAACTGCAGCGAGGGTTGGTTAGGTTTTTTATGTAAGGGCCACTTTTTTTTTTTTTCAGGAAGAGAGGATTCCCCACCTTTCTTCTCTCTGAAGAGGCTGGAAAACCCGAGACGTGGGTGGTCAGTTAGTGAAGCCATCAGTCGTAGGAGGTTACTAGTTATTGTAGTAGTCAGGTGGTGGTGGTGGTGGTGGTGGTGGTAAGGGGAGGGGAGGCGCTCAGGCATCCAGAGTCCACGCCGCTGCATCGCCCACGGGGTAAACCTCAGCTGTTCTTCCTTTCGCTTCCTCCCTTCTTTATCCCTCCTGACCTTCCTCCTCCTTCCTCCACCTCCTGTTCGTTTCATCCCTCTCTCTGCTTTCAGAGAGGAGCTGGTGGTGGTGGTGGTGAGGAAGGAGAAGGGGGGAGAGGGCCTGTCAGGAAAGGAGTGAAATGTGTGGATGTGTGTGTGTGTGTGTGTTTGTGTGTACAGCTTAGGGAGGGGTCGATATGATGAGGCTTCAGTGTTGTCGAGATGGATTAGCTGAATGACTTTGAGGGGTTTGTTCTCTTGTCTTTGAGCGCGCAGCCAACTCACTGTACTCTCTTCCTCTCCCTCCCTCCAAATCTTCATGTCTCCCTCTCAATCTCTGTCCCTATCCTTTTTTGTCTTGTTTTTTCTTTTTTTTTTTTCATATAGCATACCTCATTAAGGCTCGGCAGCACACACACACCTGCCCCAAAACATCTCTTCCACTGAGATGGGATAGCAAAAGTGGACTGATTTATTTATGCAAAAAAAAGGGGGGGGAAGTTTAATAAATGTATTTTTTGATTTGTTTTTCTTCCTTGCCACATTTTCTGTCACTTCTCCACCCCTTTTCCTGTTTTTGCATCCTTCCATTTCTCAGTGAAAATACTGGTATAGTTTATTTTTATTTTTTTTAAAGTTGCACTGTTGTGGGTGGTTGTTATTAACAGGGCAATACATCAGCTTTTTTTTCCCCTGGTTTTGCCGTGATATTTGTGTTTATTACATGTGTCGCAATTTCAAACATCAATATATCATTGTCTAATTAACCGCTGTACCTTGGGATAATTATCTTATACAGATGAGACTACAGTCAAGATGATTTGTGGCTTCTTTCTTATATAGGAAGTGTTGTTAATGCGAGCCTTGCCTCGTTTAAAAACCACATTTCCCACGATTCCTGTGGCTTCACTTGCAAGGTTTTACTGAAGATGCTGTGAAACATTTTGAAGTATATTATTAAAGTGGGAAAATACAGCCAACTGTCTTTGTTCTATGAATGTAAGACTGAAATAAAACGGTGAGAGATTACTCTGAATGTAGAAATCATGTCTGTTACACACTTTTTTTTTTTTTTCAAACTAGTGTACAGCTACTTGAACCCCTTTCAGACCTGTACTCCTTTTATTTAATTCCACTGCATCTGAAGGCGTCTGCTTCATGTCCAGTTGAGCACCATTATCATGAAAATGACCTGTCTGAATAACCTGAACCGATTGTTGAACCTAGAAATGTTATGTATCCCGCTTTTGAAAAAGGTTTTAGTCACTTCAAACCCACCTTCAAATGTTCAGTGTCCCAAAAGAGAAGGTTCTTTTCTCTTAAGGCAGCCTACAAACTGTGCAAGACATTAAAACAATAGATATTTACTACTAAAAAGAGCGTACATCTGACAAATACCTGCATCAAATAAGAATAAGTGAATTTAAAGTGCATGGCATAAACAGCGATTTGATGTGGTTTCACATTTAACTTTTAGAATCCAGTATTTTTGAGAGAGGGAGGGCAGTCTGGATTGGTGTAATTTCTAAAACAAACCTGCAAAGTTTGGCTTCCCGTTTGAATCAGGTTCACACCACAATAAAACCTGTGGTGTAAGCAGTTGCACTTTATTTTACACACACTCCGTATTTCGCTGGTGTCTGCATTGGGATGCCATCTCTGCAGCTGATGGACTTGTCAGCTTGTCAAGCCAGCGGTCTTTCCTTCTCTCTTATCACAAGCACATCAAAAAGATGGAAATGTACCACATGCAAGCTCATTGCTCTGTACTGGCTGGATTACATCACAGACCTCGTTGTCCTGGACTGGAGGAGCACCATGCTCACAGACTCTGCTAGATACAGAACTTGTATGTGGAAGCTGTGCAAAGACTCTGTTAAAGTCAACCACCACTTTTGCAACATCAGACTAAAGGACCTGGAGGAGTCATGATGGCGACCACCAATCCTCTGCCAACTTATGTACGTATATATATATATATCTCACAGGACCGCCAGCTGTGTTCACAACAGCCAACTTCTAGTTGTCCAGAGCTGCATCCAGGTTCTTCTGTGAATTGCAGTGAAGGCAAAAAAAAAGACGCAAGTATCTGTGATGGTGAAGCTCTCCTAACTTTATCATTTTAACCCAAAGACAACTTATTCTGTGATTTCATGTGGGTGACTTGTTGTGCTTGAGATCCACAGAAGAGGAGTTCAGGTGTAACTTTGATAATGTTTTATCACAAGCAAATTATAAACTCATTGGACACATGTAACATCACATCAGATCATCAAAATCTAAAATTGATTATCTTTGAAAACGGTGTTGAATTTCACCTTGTGTCTTTTGTAGCATGTCGTCAGCAACTGTGCATTCTGTCTAAAACCTACCAATGGGAACCTACTGCTGGATTCTGTTCTCCATAACAGTAGGTGGCTGTGTGCATAGATATGTATAGTAAAGGCTAGATGTCTCATCCGCGCTGTCGGCCAATGGACTCGCACGGCCACACTGGCGGCCATCTTGGTACGATGCGCTCGCTCACCCATAACATTGTGTTGTAGTGGTGCATGTACTTTATAAATAATCATAACTTGCCCAGTTTGCTTCCGATTTTCAAACGGTTTGGTTTGTAATAAACGTCAGAGGTGTAGTTATAACATTGTACTTACAGATAATTGTTACACTCTCTAGGCCAGCACCAATTAGTATTTTAATTATTTCATATTGTATTTGTAATGTTTGTAAGAAACCAAACCGTTTGTAAATCCGTCAAGATTTCAGCGAGATAAGAGTATTTGTGCAGATCACTCACCTGCCTTCACGTACCACAGGTTCCGCCAGAGAGCTTCCCCATGTCAAGATGGCCGAAGGGTGATCCCGTTCGAAAAGACATCTAACCTTTATTATACATATCTATGGCTGTGTGCACCTTGATCAGTTTTTTGGCGCTGTGAAATATGTTAAGAGCAAAGTGTGTTTCTCATGACGCCTTTAATGTGAACAGTGGTGGAGTGTTAGAATCCGGGCAAAAGGTGTAACAGTTGGTGTAACGGTGTCAGATTGACTTTGTTTTTTTTCTATCCAGGTATAAATTACATGTTAATACCAGGTTCTAACGTTGTAATACGAACTCATGCTTGAGGTCAGGATTGATATGATGGATTAACTTCTGCAGAAAACACATCTTTGTTATTACCACATCACCGATTGTCAATTTTTGCTCCGAGGTATCTATAGCGCTCAACACTTACTGCCCTTTTGGCAAAGGTCAGAAGTGATGTAGCTCTGAAGTCCGCAGCCACGTCTTTTAGTTTTGGAAATGTTCATAGCCAGACAGTAATGATCAGCATCATCCAAAGAGCGGCTTTCGTCTCTTCTTTCAACCTGCCATTTCCATTATTTCCCACTCCTTTGATATATTTCCTTCTTCCTCTCTCCTTGTTTTGCATGCGCCACTCTTCCTCCGCCTCCCCTTCGCTCCTTCCTCTCGCGCTCGTTTCTGCTTCCTACCACCTCCCCTCCCGTCTCACAGTGTGTGATTGATGTTGCGAGGTAGCATTAACACTTCTCACGCTGCTAGTACATGGAAGAAGGAGGAGGTGGCGTAATGTACATGAACGATTGATTACCTTACCGCTACCAGCTGATGACTTCTCCAAAGATGGCTCCCTTGGAATCGATAACCACTGCTCTTTTCTTTCTTTCTGCGCCACCCCCCACCACCACCCTCGTCCCCTTCTCCAAACTTTCTCCCCGTCTCTAATCCCACCTCAATTCTCTAAATCAGACACAAGGAGCTCATGCGGCAATTATGAAGGAAAGGCTCATTTGCATACGGAAAAATAATTAAAACAAACAAAGTGAGGCTGGGACCCCCTGGAGAGAGGAGCAGGGAGGAGCGGGGAGGAGGAGGAAGTGAATAATGTGGGCATAGAAAGAGGTTTAATTGCTCCACACCGAGGTTGTGCCATTTATCTTCAACTCTCGGGCTGCGCCGCTATTCCATTTGTCACCTTAGCGCGGGATGAGAGTTCACGTAGGTGTTCTCGGGGTATCTGTCTGACGGTGTGCACACGCCCGTGGATTCATTGTACTACTTTTAAGAGACAGGTACGAACGCTGCGCCGTGGAAAGATGACTCAGAGCTCTCTAAAGTTAACTGCATCCTTTCTCGCTTCCACACAGGCGCGCACACACACACATTTTGTTACTTTAGTTTATGGGTCTATAAAGAGCTGTTACATAAAAGAGTCCGGTTTTCAGAGAGATGTTCTGCTCTTTTGCTGTCTGTCTCTCTCAGAAGCAGTCATTATGCTCCTGGAGCTTCCATACTGACTGCTCAGTTCCTCTTCTCTAATGTGTGCGTGTGCGCGCGCACACGAGTAAAATGTGTGTTTTTATTTCCTGATTTTTTTTTTTTGTACATATGGACTGTATGTGTGTTCCTATCTTTGTCTCATTGTGTGTGTGTGCGTGTGCTTTTGAGCAGACTCCCTGCTGACGCCGCGGGGTAGCGAGTCGTCACGCGCTGAGGGCCGTCCGCCACGTTAGAGCCGGAGTGGCTAAAACTCCATTTTCAGCAGAGTGTTTGAAGCCAGAGGATGAAAGTCCCTGCTCTCTCTCCCTCTCTATTACTCTCTCTCTCTCTCTTCTGACGCCTCTGATGGACAACTCAGTGGCCAGCCACTTCTTTAATTAAAGGCACAGTCTGCCGTTTTTTCCTCAGATGAAAGACTATTGACCTGACGGGGCTCTGGGCAGATAGGGACGATACGAGTGTCACTGAACTCAGTTTGGTCTTTCAAGACAGAGTATGTGTATATAGTGTCGGTACACACATGTGTTTTAGCCAAAGGGCCAGTGAAGGGGGGAGCATCTTTGAAGTCAAGTCTTGACACAGTCAGGGAATCTTGAAATAAGGAGCGGTATCATCCATAATGTGATTCCAGTGCAAATACCATTTTTTTTGGAGTTTATCACTGCAGTTGTAGTTGAACCGGCCTTTCATCTGTAAAGGTCTCATATTGGGAGCCAGTTGACTGATTTGCCTCACACTTTAAACAACTTGTGTTTTTCTGTGGTTCAGCAAATAAAGACTGGCCTTTCCTCCTCGGGTGGAAGTTGGGGGTGAACGGTTCGGTCAAAGTAGCATCATGAATAAAAACTCAACGCTGACTCCTCTGACCACGACCCTTCCCTTTTTCTTAACCGAGTAGTTTCACGCCTCATACCACTTTTCTGGTTTGCTCGGTCGGAAAAGGCTCCGCAGAGTTGAGCTAAAGGTAGCTGAATGTCAGGCGGCACTAACTTCACACATAACGTTCTCTATGTGAGCTTTACACTCAGCTGCAGTGTCATCCCATCTGATAAGCCTTTAGTCTCTTACTCCAGCTGGCCTACTAGATCATATAATTATAGCTGGGTTGTTCTTAAACGCCCTTCTTTTCCCAACACAGCGCCCCTATGCTATTGATCGTATACAAAGATGCGGATAAACCCTCCATTAACTGAAGAGCGGTTTTGCAGCACACCATAGGTTCTTGCATGATGTTATCAAAATGTTGCGTTCACGTCAAGAGGTGCAAGGAATTAAAGCATGAAGAGACGGATGTTTACATTTTAATTAAGCAATTTTACGCAGTCGCTGGGAGTAAATGATGTTGCATGTAACGTTTGAAGCTTAGGGACAATATATCTAAAGCCCAAATGCGTCCAAACAGACTTGCAATAAGCTCGGATCACGTGCTGGTTCGTAAGATTCTGATAACCTTTGTGACCTTTTGCATTTAGAGTCGCTGGGTGCTAAACTTTGGGCCTGCTGACAAGATCACGTGACTTGTTTTTAACCTACCGTTTAGTTGTAATTGAGCAAATGTAGCTAAAAATGGTAGAAATACAACAACAACATGCCTCTGGCATCATCAAAGCCTAGAAAACAGTCTCTGCAACAAGAGCAGACAAAAAAGCGTGCCGTTTTGCTCACCCTTAAGTATAAATATATATCATCAAATTAAACGATGCTCCTTTGCTGCACGTATACTGAAGCTTCTGCATCTCTTGGTTTCTCAGCTCGACAACAAAATTAGCTGATTTAACTAAAGCTGGCGTTAAACCCTACACGGCGAGAGTGAGCTTGCATGTTTTTTTTTTTTCTCTCTCTCCCCCCCCACCTTTTTTTCAGATATTTGTAGTCTACATTAACATTCAGCCAAAGCAGCCTAGTTCACCCTCTGTAAGGAACTCAACATCATCCGAGCTGGCTGTAGCTGCGGGCGAAAACAACAAGGCTTTAAACGCACGCTGTCGAAGAAGAAACGCTTTCAGTCTCTCAGAGCTCATTCTAATCGTGCGCTTCCTGTTTTTGTTGCTTTTTCCTCTCTCTGTGTGTGTGTGTGTGTGTGTGTGTAAATCCCTTGCTGTTTGTGAGCTGTGCGACACTGCTGGGTGCTCTCTGTGTCTGCTTGCTGGATATCAGGCACCCAGGGATCCTCAGAAGCAGGCATTACCAGTTAATGCACCTCTGAAGAGAGCATCTGCACTTAAGACAATTGTACCACAGATGGGTGTGTAAGTGTGTGTGAGTGTGTGTTTCTGTGGGGAAAAGACAAAGAGGAACGAGTGAGTGAGACAGACAGACAGGGAGGATGATAGGAAACAGAGGGAGGAAGAGCTTCCTGTGCCTTTTGCGTAAAATAAGATCTGCGTTTCATTCCCCTCTGAACCGAAATCCGTTTTCCTCACCTCTCTTCTGGGTTCAAAACGTTTGAGGTTTATTTTCAGGACCTTGCAGTTTTACCTTTTTTTGTGTGTGTGTGTGTGCAACAAAGCCAGCAGCACACACACACACTTTACCTGGCTATTTCATTTTTGTAGAGTCTGCTGTGTCTTAAAGGCAGGTACACGTTTATATCATCAGTCACACCAATTCTTTCCAGAAGCCCAAATGGAAAACCACTTTGATGTAGCTTCTGTGAACTTTGTCTCGACTTTGTCCTGTCCAGAAATTTTCGCTTCTGAAAAAAAGCTTCTGACCTATTCTGAGAAAGAATTGTATAACACTCGCAAAGTGAGAGGCTAATAAAGGGAAAAAACACACAGAAGTTCGACCGAGTTGCAGAATATTCAGAGTAGTCGGTTTGGGTAAGGACAGAGCAGCGGTCATGGGATCTTTTGATGCCGCTCCAAAGGCTTCTTTGCAACAATCAAGTGTTGTATTTAGTTCCAAGAAAGGGTATTTTGACTTGAAAATTCAGCCAAATCATCTGGAACCGACAATAATGAGAGCTGTGATGTCAGTGTCGAGCTAAAGGTTAGAATTCAGAGGCGAAGACGCCATCGCTGTTTGAGATTGTTTTTTGGTGTTAACAGCCCACCTAAAATGTGCGAGCGTTTTAAATTAGGCCATAGCAAGAACGCTTTTCTACCTTACTTCTATTATGGGTCATGACAGCTCCCAAACTGGCAGCTTCTGAATGCTTCAGGATCTCCAGCTGGCCAAGTTTCCAGCACCAAATACATGCTCGTGCTCCAAGTCGGCTGTTTGATCCTTAGATTGGCTTGTCCTCCTACAGCAACCGATTCTTCTGTGTGTGTAGGGTGCAAATACAGTATGTGTGTTACTTAAATGTCAAATGATTCAGAGTTGTGTCACCGTACAGTAGCTGCATAATGAAAAGTAGGGCGTTCAGAAGCCTCAGTAGGAACTGAGATATAAATCTTGTGTTTATTAGCATGCGTCCATTTTTATTTTTGATGACAGAGTCGGTTCTCTTCGGCATGGAGGATACAAAACTTCATTCAGCTGCTGTTTGCTGGAGGGGTTATGCTTCTCTAACTTTCTTCAAAATAGGCCAAAAGTGTTCTGTTGGGTTCAAGTCAGGCGGCGCACTTGGTCAGGTCAGTTTTTCTTTTTTAGAAACTCTTCTGTATGTTTTGAATCGCCATCTTTCCTCTGCTGCCACACTGTTGTCGACTAGGAGCTTCTTTTTAAGTTTTTTTTAAAAGTTTTGCAGTTTTGTTCCGAAGAGCAAGTAAAGGTGTTTGTCTGTCCGTAGAGGTTACGCACTGTCCCTCACTCTGTTGGAGCTGTCACAGAGACGGTGATTTCCATTGATGATCTCAGTGCCAAAGTCTGTTTCTCTGTGGCAACATTTTGAGAGGCTGACCACTGAGGCTCTGTTAACGGTGCTACGGCTCGTTGTGTGCCTCCTAATTACTGCTGCAACGGCGCTTTCGATTGATTGACCAGTGTCCTTTTCCATACCTGTAAAGTCTCACTGTCAGTTTTCCATTTCCTCTTCATGTGGCGCCATGATGCAGAAATGCATGCAGCAGAAACTTTTGACAGCGTAGCAGCACTCCCCGGCTAACTTACATGTATCCAGGCAAATATTTAACAACAAGCGCCGAGCAGTGAAGACTTCAGCGACGGTAGAGAACCTGCATCGGCGCTTGTTGTTAGATATTACAATACAGGTACAGTCAGCGTAGAGAAATGATCGTTTTCCCGCAACATACCCCTGAAAAAAACATAGCGGCCCAATTTGCAGTGTATTTTTTTTCAGGCAGCAGCGTAGCGGGCCGTTACCCTGGCATGTAGACACAACTCCTAGTCCAGGTCCAAACTGGACATCGATCTGGTGTTCACAAGCCATTTGATATGTTTATGTGCTCAGTAACTGGAATAATTTGAAATCAAAGATGTACTTTCTTAAATCACAGGATTTTTTTTAAACTGATCACAGGTTTGTTTGATTTTGTTGCACTGAGCTTGTACTTAGCAAACTGTATTTTATTTTTTTCAATAATAGTTTTGAGTTTTTTAAACAATAAAATAACTGAAGGACGCAGACGTAGACACAGCCAGTAAGACTAAAATCTGTAAAAAGAACAAACAAGCGGACAAAACACAAAGTACAGTTAAAACAACAAAAACAAAAAGGTAAACAAAGTATTACATATACATCATACCCCATTCCCTCATCATGCTTGTTTCACAGTTTTATTAACCTGCCAGAGTCCAGCCCCAGCCTGAACATCCAGTGTCCGTTCTCAGTCCAGACAGTTTCCAATCGAGGTGAGAGAATCCTTTTGACAGTCAGTCAAGACTGTCCGCAGGAAGGTAAAGTCCATGAGTGGCTGCCAAGTGGTCAAGAATAACTGTTCATTGCCTTTCATCACTGCGCTAATCCTCTCGTGTGGAAGTACAGAAAAAAATCTCTTTGTACCGCATAGTAACAGTGGGAGGTTTGTCCTTGATCCACTTCAACAGTGTACATTTTCCTGCCAGAAGTAAAAGTTTATCCGGCAATACAGGAGCAGAAACGTGATACGTATTTACACTGCCAATAAAGAGCAAACTGTGTTTTTGATGTAGTCTTGTGTAGGTATTTTTTATTTTTTTGTGTTCACAGGAGCATATACTAAATAGTCAGCTTAGAACTATTGTAATCATGACTGCGTTGAATTCACTCCCGTTTATCGTAGACATGATGCAGCATTACCATCGAATAGTGCACCTAAGGGTTTCAATATAATCTTCATTACCTGCACACAACTAGTCTGAAAACTTTCAAAGCAAGATTTGAAACCAGCGACGGTCGTACGTTTGAGTAGAGCAAGAAGCTCCACTAAAAGGAAATGCTCCATAAACGACAAAAACTTGAATAAAAGTAGCAGCTTGGGGTTGTAAAGGGATTCTGTGCTCCACTATTTATTGGTCAGTTACCAAACATTAATGGTTTGTCAGGATTTAACGAATGAGATACAGCGTGTTAATCGGTGAGCTTTACATTCTTTTTTTTCTTCACTTGTACGGCTATTTGTATCAAGCTGGTGAATGGGATAATTACCCACTTTGCTGCAAAGTGTTGTGATGTTCATTCACTCATGCGTTGCTCTGAGACGGGCGATGCTGCTTCTTAACCTGCTGGTATAGCATCTCAAGCTATATTTTACATTGTGTTGCAGATCATTTTTAAAGTCACCCTTCCAGTGCAGTGTGTGCTTTCCAATAGTGAGTTACAAGTTCGTTAGGTAGATCAGCCTACCTGTCCAAACAACCACTGCTCTCCGTTTTAAAGTGACGCAGCTGTTAACACCTCCCGATACGGCCCAGAGGTGTCTTCCATCACCTGGAAGGCCTATTCTATATTATCACTACATTCTGGTTTTAAAAGTTTGTCTCACTCGGCTGTCCCATGTGTCAGCAGCACCTTTTCCCCTCCAGGGGACAGCAGGATGGACTCTAACAGATTGGACCCCCCATATGGCAAGCGGTCCCATTCTGCGATAAATAAACTGCTGGCTTCTCTGACCTCCGCCTGCACCGAGCTCGCGGTGAACATGTGCTGCTGCTGGATGGGAAGAACTCAGCAGGGGGGGAAGGGGGGTTCCTCCTCCTTCCTCCTCTCGCTTCCCCTCCGTTCCTCCCGCTCGCTCTCTTGCAGTCCTCCTTCAACGTTTTCTCTCCCTCCGCCGGAGTCAGCGGTCCATCTCGCGCCGCAGATTGCCTATGACAGCCGCGCTATTTCAAGTCGGCGGTTTGAGCTAAATTGGAGTGAGCAATACCACCTGTGCCTGCTGAAGGGCCGCTGTGGTTCGAGCTGTTGCTCCGCAGAGAGGAACCGGGAGGAGGGGGAGGCGGGGGAGGGCAAGGGGGGGGCAAAAAGCTGCTACCTGCAACCATCAAAGCCTCTGTTTCACATGCAATCTGCCCAGCTGGCTCCCCTGTGAGGAGGGGTTAGCTCCAAGCAGAGCTGGATGTTTGCTGCTCTCCATCTCTTTCCTCCTCTTACATCCTCTCTTTTTTTTTTTTTTTTTTTTCCTCTCCCTGCGCCGTTCTCTCTCTCCAGCATAGGTATAGATCTTCCTCTCTTTGCTCTCAACTCTTCATCCTCCCAGATTTCTCTCTGAATTTACCCATTTCTTTCATATTTTCCCCTCTTTCAGGCCCCTCCTCTGCTTCTTAAAGAAGCCTTTACATTGTGGAATTTTGCGACCGTCAGAGAAACGTGGAGACGTCTTTGGTCGTCGATCCAAAAAAGAAAATGTTGCATTGCACCCTGAGGGACGCTTACTAGCACCTGAGTAAGAACTGGAAAGTTTGTAGATCTTGCTTCACCTCATAGTCA